>NC_056736.1:799985146-800150146 GCF_019279795.1 Protopterus annectens | reverse complement strand
ACAGCCAGAAACCAAGCTATTTAAAATTTGTCAAGTTGAGATGAAAGTACACCTTTAATGAAGATAAAGGGCAAGAGCTCTGGACATAATACAAATATTTGTTTACCCCAAACTGCATAATTGCTGGATTTTTTTTTTTAAGTTTCGAGTAAGGCAAGAAAGATGCCATGCACTATTTTTCTCCAAGTGAATAAAACAGGATATTTTAATAATTTCAGGAGATTTCTTGGAAACCTTTGTTACTCATGATGAACCTTCTCCAAATGCTTAGGGTATTTACATACCTTGATCAGACATTGATGTTAGCCAAGTATGTTCTTCTCAGCACTTACAATGCACCTCCTTCTGTAGTTCGGATGAGGTTACATATATCGCCAGCATATTTAAGTATGATTGCAAACTATTTTTGCAAATCCTGTTTCTCCTACTATTGCTGGAACTATCTGGGTATCTTTTTTCCTCATTGGTCTCATTTCTGTGTTGAATTTGTCATATCTATCAACTCAAAGGATTTTTGATAACCAGTTCCCATCTTGTATTCTTCTTACAGTGACATGTCTTGCCTTAATTGCTTTATATCAGAAGCCGCTACTCCCACAGTGGATAAATGATGATCAGAAGAAAATTAAACCTGTACTCAAAACAACAAGGGAGCACCAATGCATGAAATGAAGGCAGAAATGTATATAAGGTATTGGTAAGTGCTTTCACCCTTAAAACTAGAGCTTCATCAGACCATATAAAAGAGAATTAAAATGAGGTTTAAATACATTAAAAGTCATGACATAAATACTTTTTTGTCTAGTCATAAAACAAAACACAATACTGAATAACCAATCATTGATACAAAGTACCTAATTATTTGGAAGGCCTTGTGACTTCAGGAAATGTCTTAAAGGCACCCTGCCATTTAATCTCTTCCCCTGTCAGCTTGTATTCTAATAATCCATTTTGTTTCATGTATTTTAGTTTCATTCTTAAACACCCTAATCTTGGACAATGTCCATATCGTGTTTCACATTTTTGTCATCTTTAATCCTTATTCTATAATTCATTCCATCAAGGAGTGATTAGTTTTACCAATATAAAAAGATGAACAGACTTCACAACATGCCAAGTATACTAAATTCCTTTTAGTGCAATCTGCTTTCAGTTTAAACTCATAGCTAAATCATGTAAGCGGATGAATGTAATGACTACTGCTATCAATATATTTCCAGAAATTGCATCTCCTACAGGGAAAGGTACAAAACATTCCAGAGGCAACTCGCCTAGCCTTGAAATCTTTCTTATAGCATAACCTTCTGTTCAGTGATTTCTTATTTTTAAAACAAAAATGTGGTTGGTTGTTTAATATTTGTTTGATCTTGTCATCCAAAAGCAAAATGGAACATTTTTTATGTATATTACATATATTGTTGTATCATTAGTAAAAAATATTGAGATGTTATGTCCTTTATTTAAACTATGACTACCTTGATATATAGCCATACTAGCAGCTGAGAAGTATGGTCTAGCTCTCCCTGACCTCATACTATCTACTGCTTGTCTCAAACACCGTATTTCCTTATCTTTATATTTCCTGTCAATCAGTTCACAATGCAAAGTATACATTGTGTTATAGTTTTCTCTGATGCTTCTATGGTGTCATTCTAATTGTTTCCTTCTTTTTCTTTGTTACCCTACATTTTTGTGGTTAGACTTTATCCATTATTAGTTTAGTTTAGTTGCAGAGTAATATATCCTGTCCTTCCTTCTCTCTTTAAAATATGAATTTCTCTTAATAGTCCCAACTGCTATGTTGAACTGTTTTATCAGTTTTCTAAGACTTTGGGTCTTGCTTACTTTCTGCAAACTATTTTTCATCTGTTTTAATATGTGTAACTATCTCTATTAAATCAAATAGGTATTCCCTTAGATTATTTTCTTCTAAACTGAAAACATCTTCTTTGATCTGTGTTTCCTTTGAGAACTCTACAGAAGGCACCAGAACATTGTCCTGCAACATATGCTTTTCAAATGCATTCTGCTTCATATGTAGCTCCCAACACGTCCAGTGGTGGTGTTAGGTAGTTTGAGGATATTTGTTTTGAATTCTAGTACAAGCATTTTAACTTTTAGTCATATGTTTTGAATATTTATATACACTCGGACAAATCTTCATGCTGCTTTCTTCTGGTGTGCATAAGAAGCCATCTTTTGTTAACAGCTATTTATATGTTGATGGTTTTAATCCTACATACATTAACACAAGCCTTCTGAATTATGTATACTAACAAGAAATGAAGTCAAATTTTGTAGTGAAGTGAATGAGTTATTTTATATGATTAGATGCAGGAAATACAAAGAGACACTTTTGCATGAAATGCACCGACACATTTTACCGTAGTGTCAAGACAAGTATAAGGCCATTTTTATATATGGTTTAAATTCAATCAACAGAAACAAACTGAATAGACACCAGTGTTTATTACCATATATTTAAATTATGTTGTAGATACTTGTGAGGCGATGATGTCCTTTTTGAATGATTAGGCAATGCACTAAGTTTTATTAATCAAACAATTGCAGTTTTTTGTATTCATTTATTTATTTTTTATTTATTTGTTTATGAGTTTTTTTTTTTTGAAAATTTTGATTAATCGGGGTATTCAACAGAGTCAATATTGTTTCTACACGTGACGTGTTCTTTTTGCAAGCATGCAAGTGTGTCTCCAAATATTGATGTAACACATCTGACTCAGTCTATGGCAATTAATGAACATAACTCCTGTAAAAGTACATTTATCTTCTATACAACTACCTTTTTGGACTGTATGTCACTTTATATGGAAAAATGCAAAAGGAAATTGAGTCAGTAGATTTATGAGCTTTTTATGCCACAAACTGATTTGCTAATTATAAGAAATTTATTTTTAGTGTTTTAGACTGTGCTAATATAGTCTCTCAACCAGAATTTAAGGAAGTATTATTACAATTATTTTAAATGCCAACCAAGTCCATTGAAAAAATGATTGCATTGGTATCAAAAGTGATCTAAAATTATGTTTCTGAGATAGATTAAATAAATGTTTATTTATGATAAAAACACATTTAAATGGATTTATCTAGGCTTGCAATCTATGTTGTTATTAGTAAAGGAATGTGCTGATTTTGCTATTAACAAATTAAGAATATTGAGGTAATTTTTCTTACTGCTGAATAATGCTTTTAACTAAGATATGCAATTGATTACACAACAAATGTAATATTTAAAGATTTGAATGATGTTTCATAATATTCACCAAGTACAATCTATGCAAATGTATTAAAAAACACACAATGCAGCAATCAGACTACTAGTATAACCAAATTCAGTAGTATAGCAGATACCAAGTCCATATTAGATAAATTAAACATATAGATATGTGTAAACAACTTTAAAAAGTAATACAAATATGAGATTTGTCAGAATAATGCAGATAATATGCAAAGGGCTGTAAGAAATCACAGAGTATTCTTACTGAGGATAAAGTAGGATGTAGCATATAATGCTTAATAGAAGACCCTTCAAACAATACAGTCAATGCAGAAGAACTTTTAGCCTCCATATGGTGCTCTTCAAACTGCCTCATGACATGCTGCTGCCAGTAGACAGGCATTATCATATTTAAAGTTGCAAACCTCTTTTACCTCAACCACTTTTTTCTAAAGATAGATAGATAGATAGATAGATAGATAGATAGATAGATAGATAGATAGATTGACAGACTCATATATATCTACACTGTATGATATAACATACAGTGCAGTTATCATTTTAAACTAATTTCACACTTAGCATGTTTTATTCAGGTTATGTTAAATAAAATAATTTATTTATACTACAAATGTAGATATTGGCCATTAATATCTTGATCAGTTCTCAAAGTACCTGATATCTTTAGGGGAGGGGTTTCCAAATTTATAATATTTATCAGGAGTAATCACTATGAATGTCAAATTTCCATATAGGTAGACTTCTTGTACTATATCTTTTTCCTTGGGAATATGACTTCAGGAGCCTGTCTGTTGAGTTCTTGACTATCACCTCACTCACAGTCTGTGTTTTATTGCAACAGTACAGGTTTTGACACTTAACAGTTGCTTAGCTGCACTTCTACTTTGAACTTTTTTTTTAGTCTGTGCCCTACACAGAACCATCAAGCATTCCTCACAGTCGCTTTATTAATGTAATTAATTTTTGTGAGAGTTAGAACTTGATGATCCATTTTGTTTCTCTTGGCGGAAAAAGTCAAATACTAAGTGTACCATCATCCATAGTGGCATAAAGAGCTATTAATTTCTTCGGGTTCTCCTTATGCATGTCTGGTTCACATTTTTGGATAGGGCATGCAAGAAGCATTGCATAGGACAGTTATTCATTTTTTATGTGGCATAAGCCTCTAGATACCTTATACTTTCGAAGTAAATGTGTTGATTAGCCATACAAGCTGTCATGTTGTTGAGGAGCTTAAAGGAGCACAACTTCTTGCCCATTTGACTGTCCTCTCCTATCCAACTCTGTGAGAAGTAAGCTTATCAAAAAACATTTCTTTTCACCAAAATCTCTAATGTACACTAATTTCTCTTTAACACAGGTCTATTTTTGCCGATCAAATGGTACACTAATTGAACGGCTGTTTGTCATACACAAACCATCAAAACCTATGCTCATTAAAAGGCCATATGATTGTAAATAATTTCATCAAACAATCATAGTAAACCAACATAAACAAAACAGAATGTAGTACATACTTATCAGTAACACAGGTATAAGGAAACCTGCCCTTTCTCTGCTGTAGTGCAAATTCGGAGTTGTTATATAAAATTAGCGGGGTTGGGGGGGTAAAGTGCCCTACAAGAGGAGGATTCAGTGAACACCGGACCCTCCTTATTTGGGGGCTACACCCTCCACACACTACTGCTAATTACATTTAGCAGATCTGAGATTGCACTACAGTAGGGAAAGGTCAAGTTTCCTTATCCCTATTTTACCAGTAAGTATGTACATCATGCTGTTTCCTTTATGTTGGCCAACTATGATAATTCAATGTTATTTTTTGCAATCATATCATTTGCTGTTATGTGTGTGATGAATGGCTGTTTGAGGAACATGTCATGTGATCAATAAACATAGACCCCTGAAACACACAAACATGCAGTATCACAGGGTTAAAGTCAGACATCTTCTGTGGTGCTCGTGATTGATACAAAGTACTCTAGATTGTGTACTTAAGTGTGTGAACACAGCAGTGACTAACTAGTATGAGGGTGTGCATGTGTATGTGTGTGTGTTGTGTGTGTGTGTGTGTGTGTGTGTGTGTGTGTGTGTGTGTGTGTGTGTGTGTGTGTGCGTGCATGCACGTGTGTGTGTGTGTGTGTGTGTGTGTGTGTGTGTGTGTGTGTGTGTGTGTGTGTGGGTGGGTCTGTAGTGCTTCATAGGCCTGACGTCACTCACACATCTGATGGGGACATTTCCATTTAGGAGAAACAATTAAACCAGGAGAAGGCTTCCATCACACATCAATTTCTTCTCATTTTATCTAAGACATCTTCCCTGTAATATGCTGACAAGTTCATCCTTTCAAATGTGCTAATCTCACTTTGGTAATTAGACTTCTCTAGTACTTTTGGTTGATACTGTGCTATTCTAGATTGTGTAACTAGATAGGAAGGTGGTTTCAATGCAACAGTAACAAATATGAGTGTGTCTGTCTTTCCACTGTTAGGTTGAAAATGGCTTCAACAGCAAATGTGTGTGCTTCTACTTGAGAGAGACATTTACAGTGGGAGAGGAATTCCCCCATCAATTTCTTCCATTATTAATACAAGCAAAACTTCTGCTACACACTGATGAGGTCATCTTTCAAGTGTTCTCTTTCACATACTTAAAATAAAATAAGCCTTAAACAAGCCTGCTCTTAATGTGTTTGCAGTTGATACTGTGTTCTCTCTACTGTGTAACTAGATAAGCACACGATTTGAATCCAGCAGTGACTGACTACTATGCTTTTGTGTGTGTGTGTGTGTGTGTCTACTGCTAAGTAGGAATGGCTTTACCCACAGAGCTGATGTTTAGCTTTGCAGTGTCCCACCACTTTCAGTCCCTTTTAGCACATATGTTTCCCTTTCCAAATAAAGCTGATGTCATCCTTCTAAATCTCACAGTTGTAAACAAACTTCTTGGTTAGCACTTGAGATTCATGTAATGTTCTCTAACTTGTGATCTTAGTTATGTAGTCAGTTCAAATCCAGACATTAATCCATAGACTCAGTTGTGTCTGGGTGCATGTAAATCTACATGTAGGTAGGAATGGCATCACCCACAAATCTGACATACAGATGTATAGCCAAAGAGGACTCTTCCACTACTTTCTGTCCACTTTAGCCAAGGCAGCTGCTTTGTTAAACTCAAATGAGGTAATTTGTTGAAATATGATTTATCTCACCATTGTACTAAGCCTTCTTTTGTGGAGTCAGGAATTGATACAATGTTTTCTAGCTTGTGGACTTAATTAGGCATGAGATTGAATCTGGCATTCTCTAAGTATTGTACATGTTTGTACTTCAACAGTCACATGGATGACTAGATTGTATTCACCAACCATTGTGCAAGATACTGACACAAAGAGATAAATCACACCACTATTTCAATCATATTTAAGCTACAGATATGCCTTTCCCTACTATAATGATGTCATCCCTTCAGTTATGCTGTGTCTCACAGATGTAGTAAGATTTCTCCCGAGGCGCATGCAATCGATACAATATTTTCTAGGTTGTGTACTTGGTAGATGTTCAAAGCCAGCAGTGACTGACTAGTATAAGTGTGTGTGACTCTAGTTGTGGGAATTAGTGATGTCCTCCACAGCTCTAATCAGTACAATTAAAGTGGGGGATAACTCCTCCTTTACTTTCAGACCATTTTAAATCAAACAACTGCTTTGCGACACAATGATGATGCCATGCCTTCGCCTTCAAATATATTCTGTCTGACAGCTGTGCTAAGACTTCACCTGTGGTGCATGCAGTTAGTGTACAGTTAAGTATATTGTGGACTTTGATAGGCAGGTGTTCAAATCCAGCAAAAGCAATGTAATGTGAGTGTACTGACAGGGAACAATGACACATGCAACATTGCACCACATTGTGCTATTCCTTTTAGTTCTAAAATAGGCCTTTACACACATTGAGGATTTCATTGTGGTGGTAGTTCTCCTGTAGGGAATGCAATAAATACTGACTTCTATAGCATTTGTAGTTTCATAGGCACTGGTTCAGATTTGGTAATCTGTAAGTGCAGAATAATATTGATGGGCAATAGAAAACAGTCACATGGCTAAATACACTGTATGAATAGTAACATTTGCTAAGTCCTTTAGATCCCTAAAAATAATTTGTATTTAGTACATGACCATCAAAAGTGTGTTCTTTCTGATACTTGTCCATTATGTGTGTCAGACACAGTTAAGACACAATTCTGTAGTGTGATGAACATAATATGCAAGGGTTTGAATATGGTAAGGTATGACTATCAGACAATTATGTCAGTCAAAAGTAGTGATCTGGCACTGTAACAGGTCCACATTGTTTTAGGTGTCAGACTAAATGTTAGGGGAACCATAAACATTCCAAAAGGATACTGATATAATCCATTTGCGAGTGTTCTTCATGAGACAACAGATATGCTTCTCTCTGTGGCATCAATGGTTGATACATTTCTCTCTATGAGGTCTGACCGCAGGCATGTATTTGAGTCTGGCAAGACGTAACTGCAGAGAATGTCAGAAAATGCTTACAGGCATTATTTATTTCACCAAAAATGCTATATTCTATGATGTAATATAAATATTTATGCACACTTTTTATTATTGTTTTCAAAGCACAGTTATCAATATAGGACTTTAAGGGCAATAATGGTTTGTTTTTCACTTCACTGCAAAGCTTTCACAACGTATGAGTAGACCTGTGTTGTGATACTTTCTTGTGGATTTTTGGTGTGTATTTGATGTTATTGTAGTCATTGCTGTAATTCCTTATAAGCATGCCCAGTTTAATGATATAGCAGATGTGCTCAGTTTAGCATGCTACATTAAGTAATCAATCTTATGAAACAGTTCTTGTCATTTATTCTTCTTTGATAAAAAGTAATAGAAGTAGCCTCTGGAAAGTGGGCTTTCTCAGCATCCACAGAATGGAGTTATTGACTTACACAAGGACGATAAAAACATTTGCTACAGATCAGTGTACTGTTAGTGTAACTGAAATGTAAATTTTCAACAGTTCACTTACTAACACACATTGATGTTTCATGTGGTTGTGATTTATGTTACTGTACTAGTATGTCATACAGGGTAATACTAATGTGTTTAAAAAGGCTCACTTTAGGGCTAAATGCAATGCATATCATGATAAAATACTGCATTTGCAAGTGTACTTTGATAGATGTTTGTAATTCATTTCATTATAACATGACAGTTGATACATTTGTCATTATGCTACACTGCAGGTATGTAGTTTGTTTGGCCTAAGTCTTGTATGGGCTACCTATCCTTTTGTGTTATTTGTATCACACATACATACATCCTGTGCATATACAGACATCTGTACACACCCATCTCAGTCATCAAGGGACTAACTACATATGAGTTTTGCCTTGATTTATGAGCATATTAGTACTATATATGTAACATTAACATACCCCTCATTTTGAAAGAGTACTTCTCACATCTGCTATAGTTAGACAACTGTAAGCATGGCTGGTTGATATGCTGGTCAAAGCAACAGTTCTGTATACCTGCCATGTCCTTTTGGACTGCAGTATATACATACACAGGGTACATGAACATCATACTTTCTACTTTCCATAGCATTCAGGTTGCAGTCACAAATGCTTATTTCCTGAATTAATATGAATTCACACGTGTCTATAATTCTTCTCAATACTTTCTCATTGTTACAGGTGTTTATGTTGCCATTACAACTTCATTATTGTGTTCTTCATACACACAAGAAAATGAAACAGTTCTCATTCTGCTACCTGTCTGTGTGTTCTAACATCAGTCATGCATATGTAAATTATTTTCTTTGATTACTCTCACAGTATAAATCACAATGGCAGTGTAGTTCCACACATTTGCACCACAGGTATAGCTAGGCGTATTCAATGTAAGCCTGTGAGTAAAATATTTTCTGAGCATGTCTCACAATAGGCATGGTAGAAACTGTGTCTAAGTTTTTGTATAATGGATTCTCCTATACAACATATGCATTCCCAAGACAATTGCATATACAAAATAGCCTTTTTATGGTTACAATTGCCAATAACTGACAATAAGAGTCCCTTTCTAAAATGTATAGTGCAACGGTTTAAGAGCTGAGTACACTTTTTAAATATTAGGTAGTTTTTGAAGGTGACAGCATTAAGTTTGCTACAACAAATAATGTTTTGGATTCACAACTGATGTGCACTACCTGCAGTATATGCAATATCACCTAATGTACCTGCTTTCCTTGCCAGCTGTTATCTCACCTCTCCACCTTAACATCATTTTACGTGTATTGAATTTTCTGCCTTTGTTGCACTGTAGCTGTATCACTCTCACATCTATTTTGCCAACATTTATTTTTTATTATGCTGATGTGTTCCTAAGTGGAGAGGATTGCTTCTATACTTTATCAACAGTTTTCATTAGTGGTGTTTGTACATTAATCTATACACACATGCGCGTTCGCACACACATACACACACACACACACACACACACACACACACACACACACACACACACACACATGTAGATAATTACATGTTCCTCATTAAGCTCCCCTGCCTCTTAATTATGAACTTCAAGTTGCCTTTGCCTTGTATTGTGCCATGCATGAATGCTCACTTACTGAGGTTGAACTTATTAAAACTTGTTGTTTAAATAGTGTACTCAAGTCTATCTGCACCCTATCATGGCCACTAGCAGGTGTTCTGGCCAGTAACATGTGCTGCTTAACATGTAGATTTGTGTAGCAGCTTGCATATTCAATGAGCAATGCTACTCATCGTGCTAACATTAGCAAAATGTGTAATCTTAACCTGATGTGTATACTGTTGTTAAGGAACCCCTAGGACAGTCAGTGTAGCTATAGAATACATAAATTTGTAAGAGGGTTGGGTAATAGGGGTGGGCAAATACTGATGTCAAGTGGCATTCAGCATGAGTTAATCAGATACCCCACGTACATTCAATAAGACTACTTACGGAAGATCAGCTAACAACTAAACAACTTGAACTGCCTTAACCGAAAACCATGACTAGTGCATTTGCCCTTGCCACCAACAATAAAGAAACAGTTTGCATTTCTTCAGGTAATATAATTTCATTTTTTAGCTTTTTATTTTGTATTATTGTTATTATTATTATTATTATTATTATTATTATTATTATTATTATTTATTTTCTGCCTTCAATGCATTGAGCTGCAAAGGAATTCTATTACACCCGGGCAAGTTATAGAGAAAAAAAACTTTCACTCTACTAACTTTTTACTAGTTAGGGCATCTGCTATATTGCATGTTTGATCCACTGGAACATTCTATAAACTCAGAAGGTTCCTATTAGGAAAATAGCTAGTAGGAAAGATTATTACATCTACAGGAAATGAATGCACTGCATGGGTGTCAGACAGTTGGAGCAGCTTCATGCTTTGCATATTCACACCCACATAACTGCATACTATATGAATGATTCCTTATGAGACAGAGTATTACTACAAATCAGTAGAGCTACTATGTTGCATGGAATAATAGACAACAAAACAACTTATCCACTTGTTCTGATAAAAATCACATTTTTTGTGCACTTTTCATTGTGTCCATGACTAGCTCAACTGTGGTCTGTATTGCAAGAATATTTTTGTTGATTAGGGTGCCAATTCTACAGAGCTGCATCCAGTTAGAAAGACCTGGGCTTGAGGGTCCTATAACACTGTCAACTGTGAGATGACAGCTAATTAAATCTCGACAGAACAATTTCATTCCTGTTTCTATATCAGCAATTCCCATTTAGAAAGACATTCAGTCCTGTTTACTGTATCAAGTCAACAACACACCAGGCACCTCAAGAAACCAAGACCAATAAACTGGATTGTAGTAAGATCACTATACACACTTCTACTGTTAGCATACAAAACTTCTGAACTGTTCTATATATTCTCCCACAGATATAACCACAACTGAGTGATATATTTTGCTCACATAGAAACTATATGTATATAAAGCACTGCACATCATATTCAAAAAAAGATTGTGTGGTCATATAATATGTAATAATAACTTTGCAAGCTACGTTGGAGTTCATTGATACAGAATTGTTGGGAGGTTGGCTTCATGGTTAAGGTACTTACCTTACAGGCACAAGGTGCAGGACTCCATTCTCACATGAGGTAATTGGCTAGGCTTAAAATGGCCCACAGTGGCAGTTATCCCAGTAGTAATCAATAAATCTATGAATACTTTAAAACTATTACAGCTATTTCATATACTGAGACACAAAAAAAAAATTATACATTTTCCTGCATCTGCACAAATTAGGCTATGTTAATACAACTTCCAATCTTTTTCACCATGGTATTTAATGGCCTGTGCTGGTAAGGACTGCATATATATATATATATATATATATATATATATATATATATATATATATATACACACACACACACACACACATGCACACACACACACATACACACACACACACACACACACACACACACACACACACACACACACACACACACACACACACACACACACACACAAGGTGTGGCCTAACTAATATGTATTTGCCTATAATATTTTGGGTGGGAATGTTAGTAGTCACAGTCAAAGTTTAGCTGAGGTAGACAGAGTGACTGAGTCCTTTGACTAGGTTTTTGTTAAGGATTTATCAGTATTGCATGTGAGTTTGAACTATGATCCAGTTTATGAAGTGAAACACAATATTCAGCTTTTACATGTGCCTACAGTGAGACTATGAGGACAGATTGCTATTGATTAGACTATCTGAAGTTGCCTTAGCCAAATGTTTGAATAATACATTTGCCCAAAAAGCATCCCTTTCTCATCAATAATAAGCAGCTGGTTTAAATTTCTTCAGGGGAGTAGTATGTTTTATACAGCTGCTCATTTCACATTATTATTTATATTCTGCTCCAGGACTCTGAGCTGCAAAGACAAACACCTGAACAAGAAGCTCAGAAGGGATACTTTCAGTGTGCTTACTTGCTTTCTCAAACTGTAAGAGCAGACTGAAGATCAACTGTTCATTTTCCCAGAAGACAACAAATATGTCTGTGATATACTTCTACATAATTATATGTCATTGGAAGGCCCTTAACATTCAAAGTGTGCAAATAATAAAACAGTACTGGGAAAGTTGTTGGCAATCTTCTAACATAGGAGGATTGAGTACCATACTTTTCAGCCTCCTCAGCAAATAATTATCCAAGCAAAATGGAATAAAATATTTAGTATAAGTGTGCATGCAAATTTATAAATTAATAAGATATTTTTGCTATGGCTCAGTAAAATATTTGTGATAACTCCACAACTATGCAAGTGTTAATGTATGTGTAGTCTGTGCACATACACTGTGATTACATTTAGCCAAGTTCAGCTTCACACAAGCCAAATGACCCAATATTTTAGGCAAATTAACTTTCTGATCCAGTATTAATATATAAAAAAACTTTTTAAACCTATTGTTTTCCAGAGATAAGTCAGTAGCTTTTGGTCGGATGGCTTTACTTGATATTATGGATAAATTGGCAAGTGCACACTTCTGTACTTTCAGTGTAATGCATTTTAGGTTGTTATACACTAATCTGCTGAGCTGTGGTGGTACAGCGGTAGTGTTGTTGCTTCACAGCAAGAGGTTCTCCTGTTCGAATCACGGCTGGAGCACCTTCTGTTTGGAGTGTTCATGTCCTCCCCGCGGTCGAGTGGCCTCTGAAAGACATGCATGAATGGGTGTGCCTTTGCTGAAGGTTGGACATCAGGCTGGCAACTTGGCACCATAAAAAAAAATCTACTGCCAATCATTAGCAGACTGGAGTTCCGCTGTGGTGACCCCTAACCGAGAAAAGCTGAAAAGACAAAGAATACATTTGTAATCTGCTAGTACTATCACAATCAGTTGTCCCATGAGTCCAGGCTTTATCTCTTTGTATTGCATGGAGTAGAGTAATTATGCTCCAGTATCAAAAAAAAAAATAACAAGCCAGTTAAGTGCTTCATAGCATGAGATCTGATCTTAGCAAATGTTAAGCACCCCCTCACCCAAGTGCAGTTAAGATCATGTCTCACACAAATAACTGACAGTGCCGGTCAGCAAACAACAGCGGCAGAAGTCGAAACAACTTCTTTTTCTACCTGTCTGTTTCTGCAATCTGCTACTGACTTGAATTCAAAGTGCTTCATTGATGTATATGTGTGCTTGACAGTGCTCACTAAGTGCTTTACTGCCTTATAAAGCTAGAAAAACATTTTGCGCTTTTTTTTTTCTTTTTTTCTGTAATGAGACATACATGGAACAAATACATCTCCATGCACTACAAAGAATTATGATTTGTTCTCTGAGCATAACAAGTTTATTATGTTTTCATAACATGGATGGCAAGATTCACTTCTCAAACTTCGCTGTCAAGATGAATGTCTTAGCATCCTAGTCTTGAACATAAAAACAAGTTATCAGAGATCCAGTCATAATCCAGTATATTAATGAGTTCACAAAGTCCATTGTCCATCCAAGGTATTATTTTATCTTGAATGTTTCATTTTGTTAGAGGGCAAAGATTGCTTTGGAAGCAGGTTGAATAATGAAGGGAGCTCTAAAAGGGGTCAATACAGTTGTAGACTTCTCAGTAATGGCGAAAAAACCACCACAACCAAACAGTGTCATACAATGTATTAAACAAATTTAAAAAGTTAAGCACTTTTGTCCCTATGTGTGGGGATTCTTGTGAACTAAAACAACTAATAACATTCAGTTTAAATACATCATTGAATGAATTGAGTAACCAGTCAAAGCACTAAATCAATAAAATACAATGCATTCAAGTATCCAATCATGAGCTAATTCAAATATGGAGAGACTGTAAGGTAAAAAACATTCAAAGCAGAATACATCTGACCACTTCTGAATCCAAATAGCCATATGCAATCTGCCAATGCATACCTAAAATAATTTTTTGTATATATTAAATGTAGAAAATAGTATGTTATACTAAAATGTGCATAACTAAAATACCTTTATAAAATATCTATAAATAAATAAACCATATTAAACATATTTAACATCAAAAGTTAAAAAAAAACAATGCTTAATAAAAATGCCTTGTTCAAGGAACTGAGCACACTAAAAGATGCAGATAAATACTGTTACACTGTTCAATACCTGTAAAAAACAAATTTTTTTAGAGCTTAGCCGCCCAGAGCTTTAATACATTAGCAAGAGAAACTGCACCATTTAACGCAGACACCTCACTAGCTTTCAGCCGTATGTGTCAAAGTTGCTCCTTGTTTTCAATGTTGTACTCCCATGGACTACTCATAGGATTCCAAGCCACCTGTTCCAAGTCAAAAAAATATTTTTTTTTCTTCTCTCCACAGGAAATCTTATGCCTATACAAGGCATTGGTCACCTTTTTCTGGCTGACATCATAAAGACGCTCATAACTTCTCTTTTGTAAAGAATGTTCAGTCTTTCCAGCATAAAAAGAAAAGCAAAAATCACAAAAGGCCATATATGCTACTCCTACGCTTTTACAATTGAAACTTTGCCTGAATCAATAGGTGTAATTTACATTAGGTAACCTGATAACCTCACTTTCATAAGTGAAACTACATTGCCTGCAGGCTCCACATTTTCTGGTTACTTTAACTAATCACACACTAAAATTTAACCCAAAGATGACAGCTTTTTCCATTTTTCTAAGTTAATACTTTTCTTATATGGTAAGAGGGGAGCACCCTTCACCTTTTCTCTTAACTCAGGGTCACTTTCAAAAATGTTCCAATTTGTTTTAATCATATTCTTAATCACACAGCTTTCCTGAGCATATTTAAGCACCAGGCTGTTGTGGAAAGGTGCCTCATTACTGCCACCTATCACTGTATGGCTCACCCTTTCCTGGCTGACAGGTAATGCATGCCCCAAAAGCAGAAGTTACTTATGCAAACTGAATTATTTTTCCAAAAGTATATCCAGGGACTTAATAGTGCTAGATGAGAAACTGTTAGTGAACTTCAAAAATATAGTGGTACTGTTTAAATAATCTATAAAAGCCTTTAATCCAGCCTTGTCGCCTTTCCATATTACAAAGATATCATCCAGAAATCGAAAATAGGTAATGAGATGCTGCTTAAAAAAAGAACACAAACCTTTGCTTCCAATACCCCAATTAATATGTGACACCTGTGCCCTGGCCCAGCAATCAAGGAGCCTCAGTCTTCACCACTAACACCAGTGAGAGGCATCTCATATAGGAGGAAAGGATAAGAAACACACAGTAAAGTGCAATTTCCTGTAAGAGCACACAGAGATGACAGTCAGTCTAGGGCTGGTCGCTCCCTTGCTCTCCAGGTCTCCAGTAAGACTCCCCACTGGCACAGCTATGTCTACATGTCTGCATAGAAAGAAGCACAGATATTTTAGTAACTACAGAATAATCTAGAGAATCTAACACTTACTGAGGTTTATTTAACCCAAGGCTAAAATTCATTGATCTAAGTTTTGTTGTAAGATTTAGAGATTTTAATAATCAATAGTTTAGCAGTGGGCAGTGGCCAGTGGCCAGTCATTACATTAGCGTGTATGAGGAGTTTCAATTGTTAAGCAATACTTATGATTACCATGTTATAGAGTGTCTTTTTGCTGCTTAGCTGATGTATTTTTGTATTCCCTTAGATGTTGCCCATGCTCCAACTGAGGAGTCCTTTAATTTGCCTGAGCTGCTCAGAGAGCACCTCAGCTGGGCTTTCTAAAGCATGTTTCACTTTAATTGAAATCTCCTAATCCTTAATAGTCTTGTACCTCTTGAGAGCCCCAATAGTATAGACCCAGCACTAAGCCCCCAATTAAACCACATCCTTCTTCATTAAAGTAAGCAAATGTATACCTAGTATTACAGATGGTCAGTTATCTTCCATTTCTCCTGCCAGCCTGATTGACATGGGTATCCTGAGGAAGTATAGCAATTGTCGCATGTACACTGACAACCCACTTCTCCTAAACCACTCAGGCTCCGTTTGAGAGAGCTGCATATGCACTACAAATTTGGAATCCCTGCTCTCTCATTCACAGAACAGTGACACTGAACAGGTTGTCAATCCACATACTACACATCCTGCACACACCACACTCTCAGCACATAAACCATCATACATGGAGGTACTCACCAGAAATTTACCTAAACACCAGAGTCCTCCAAGACACAAACATGCTACTCTTAATACAGTACCTTCAGCACTCAATAGACATAAAACCATAAGTACAAGTGTCTCATCAAACGATTCCCTAAAGCAAAGCAGATTTAAACCAACTGTTTTGGCCATAGGTGACTATAGTGAGACACACAGATAACCCACTCACCAAGCTGGAGAAGGAGAAGGTTTTGGTCAACTGTCTGTCAGGTGCCAGGATCCATCAGATCACACATGCAGTCAAGTCTCTCCACAACAAGTACTGTTAGGACTCTGTCATGCTTCGTGTTGGCGTGAATGACGTGAGATGTACCTCAATGGACTATATGAAGAGAAATATGATTGAGCTCTCTGAATATGTCCCTAGCCTTAAGCAGCATACTACTTTCACCTAAGATGATACCACAATATAAACAAAAAATGATTGACTTCAACAATTGGCTTAGTTTCTGGTGTCATTCTAAGGGGATCCAGTACTTGTCAGCCTGGGATGACATGCTAGATAGACCATGCTGCTTTGCCAGAGAAATGGTCTTCATCTGTCACCTCAGCAATTTATTTACTGGCTAAGGCTCTTGCCTCCCACATAATGACTTTTTAGGCAATGTCACAACAACAAAATTCCCAGCATAAAAATATCTTCAAATAGCAACCTCAAGGTTATGCTCTGAAATGCTAGGAGTCTAAACCTAAATCTGCACTCACTGGAAGCAGCCCTCACCTTAGAAGATGCTGACATTTGTGCAGTCACAGATACTTGGCTAAAGACCATGGAAAGCACCCCATCCATGCAAGGTTATAATGTCTTCCACACATTCAGACTACAAATTGAAAGTGTGAGAACTAAAGGAGGTCTAGTGTCAATATTCATCAAAGATAAATACATCTCTAGATTGGTTAAACAAAATCATTCCCTTGAACTAATCCAGGTCCATTTGACTGTAGGTAAGAGCCTTGTCCAAGTTATTGCCAGTTATAGGACTGTCAAAGGAAAAATATACTTTAAAAATTATCAAAACATGGTAGGTTCAGGTTAAGGCACTTTACTCTTGCAGCAAGGAGACAAAAACGTGCTAATACAGAGTTTGTCTAACTAGAAACAGGAAATACTTTCATTTTTATACACTTTCTAATAAGACATTGCCTACCAAGCTGACGTAACAAATCACAAGTCTTTTCATCATCATTTATTAACAATTAGTCTCATGAATTTCTGCTGATTTATCAATTTTTGTGAGAAACTTCCTAAGGAAAACAACATGGCCTTGGTTACCACCGGTTAGATACTTGCAGTGTTACCATTCAAGGTACTATGGTTAATTCAAGCACAAAGCTAGCAGTTCATTTCTCTAATAATCCTTTGTCTACATTATCTCTAAGCTACTGCAGCTGTACATGTTCTCATACTTTGAACAGAGATGATTGTTTAGAATCATTACATTTACAGGATATAGCATTGTTCATACATTCTCTTTTCTTTTCAGTCTCATATGAAACTCAATCTATATATAAAACAGTGCATATAAAATAGAATGAAAAACATGTTAACTCATTTAGCTTCTAATTAGCATTAAGCATACACAAATTAATACATATTTTTCTGACATTTCCCCCCTGTTAATACTTTTTAATTCTATTTTCAAAAAGAATAAACAGTTTGCTTCTTTTCCTAACCTCTTGCATTCAGGATTTGCAGCTAAGAAAGTCATTCAGTTTAAACTTTTATGAAAGTGTTTCACATTCTAGCAGCTCTTCAAATTCAGTACTCTGATGCATAGTCTCAGAAACTGATATATCTATAAATTCTTTGATTAATTTCCTGATGCAGGGGATTCCACAACAAACACAAACTCCTATCAGGTGTAATCCCACACCAATGGCAATCAAGATGTTCATTAGGATGGAGCCCCACCCCCTGAACAAATTCTGGAAAAAGTCCATCAGAGGGTTTGGACCTAGTTTGGTCATGGCCGACACTTGCTGAATCACCTCAAGGTGGTCATTAATTTCATGCTGATGATCTGGTATAAACGCACAGCATTCTTCTTTGATTAAAGCACACGTTCCACCCCTCGCCACTAGGGTGAAGTCAAGAGCCATTCGGTTCTGGAGCACTACAGTTCTCATAGCATTTAGTTCGTCAGTTATCAGTCCAAGAGCAGAGAAAGTTGCATTACTCATCTCTTCGAGAAGTTTAGACAGTTTTCACAGCTCCCAAATCGATTTAACTGTGCCATATGCAGGTAATATGCCTGCCCACGCTATAACAGCATCACTCAAGTCCATGTGCGTAAGTTTGGTACCCACAGTATGATGGTCTTTCCAGCCCACCTTGATCTGTCCCATTGGATTTTCAGGCTTTTTAACAGTTTTCTTGGTCACATCTCGGGTATTTCGAATATTTCCCTGAGGCAAGACTGCAGTGTGTTGTATGGCCGGGACCAGGTACCCCAAAAAACAACTGTCGGACCAATTCTCAGGTAACCATTTATATGCTTTTTTACCACACGCAAAATAACAATCCTCTACTTTAGTAGTTACTTTGTTACAAAATGACTGCCCTGCATGAAACATTTTCCTATCTATTACAGATAACTGTTTAAAAAGTACAGGATTACATTGCACTTGATCAAGAGTCTTATGCATGGATTTAAGAAATGAGTCATAATCTGAACTACAAGTTCCACCCAGATTGTTTGCTTTGGTATAACATTTATATTGTACAGTCACATTACACTTGCTCCAACCCACTCGTATTGTGTCATTCTTGTAAAAACATACAATTCCCTTTTGTGTCACAGGCAAATACAGTGCTACCTTATCATATGCTTTAATAGATACTGTGTCAAAAAACAGATTTTCCCAGGTCTCATTGACCCCTGGGGGGATAGCAGTCATTAATAACCCCCGTATGCTGTTGGTATGGCTGTGCAGATCCAGCAGTTCGAAACATTAAAAGTCTCAGCATATACACGTGTAATTGCCTGATAAGTGTTAAAGTTCGGGTGCCAGTCTATGTTTGGTTCATCATGTTTAATCAGTTCAACATTTGTGGCAGGAAAAAGGAAAGGCCACAACAAAAAGAACAATGTTGTTAGCATAGCTATCAAAATAATCATGCAAGTTTTCTGAGGTTGTTCAGTGTCTCTATTCGCTCTATACCTGGTCATTTTGTTCTCATTGTACAACAGTAACAAGGTTTTTGCCCAGTTCAAAGTTCTTAACCAGTTTACAGTGTGTCAAATGAATCCAGGATGCTCGCTCCGCGATCTTGACTGCAGTGGGTTCGACAGTAGTACCTGGTATGGCCCTTCCCACTTAGGAGAACTCCAATTTTTTCTCTTCACTATCTTCACCTAGACCCAGGTGCCTGGGGCTACTGCTGCTTCCGATTTCGTTTGCTCTTTATCTGAAACAGAATTTAACTGCAAAAGTTTGTTATTCAAAAATCGCCTCATATACCCTGCAAGTGAACTGTCAGCCTCCTGCTCTGCAGACATGAGAGGTTTCCATTGAAGTGTATAATATGCCCTCCCAAACAAAACTTCAAAAGGAGTCCATCCTTTTACATTTGGAGCTGTTCTCATGCTTAACAGTGCCAGAGGTAAACAGTGCACCCAGTTCTTTTGTGTCTCACTAATCAATTTCCTAAGTTTACTCTTCAACACCCCATTATGCCTCTCTACTAATCCTGCAGATTGGGGTGGTATGCACAGTGGTTTTTCAGTGATATCCCGAAATAGCGAGTAAGTTGTTGTATTGTTTGGTTTACAAAATGTGTGCCATTGTCACTATAAATCTTTTCCGGTATGCCAAATCTAGGTAGAATTTCTTTAACAAGGACTTTTGCAACAGTAGCTGCATCTGGATTTTTAGTTGGAAAACCTTCCACCCATTTGGAAAACATATCTATAATGACAAGGCAGTACTTCTTATTTTCACATTTGTTCAGTTCTATAAAATCCATACAAATAGTATGAAACAGATACGGTAGTGTAGGGAAACTCCCTTGCTTAGGTTTCAATGCCCCTTGTGCATGATGCTTGTTACAAAGATGGCATGCTGCACAAAAATTATTTGTGCAATTAGTAAATCCGTACATCGTAAATACTCAATTCACTAACTGTACCATCCCCCCTGTTGAGACATGGCTCTGCCCATGGCTCAATAAAGCTGCATATCTAAACAAGTTAGATGGTAAAAGCGGTTTCTTTTCTTTGGAGATGTACAGTCCCTTCTCAAGGATTGCACCTCGTTTTATCCATTTTTGTTTTTCTACATTTGTAGTAAGTGTCTGCATTGTTTTTAATGTTTCTAAATCTAAAATCTCAGAAGGTTGTAATTCTTCGCTCAAAAGAAAAACTTCTGAAGCTGAAGCCGCCTGTTTTGCAGCTGTATCAGCCCTCGCATTACCTTTTGAAATTCTATCCTGTTGCTTGATATGAGCTACGCATTTGCAAATAGCTACTTTCTGAGGTAACTGAATAGAGTCTAATAAATCTAAAATAAATTGCGCATGGTTAATTGGTTTACCAGTAGATGTTATCATTCCTCTATTTTTCCACTGTTGCGCAAAAACATGTACAGTAGAAAAAGCATACTGACTGTCAGTAAAAATATTCACTTTCTTGCCTTTTGCTAAGGCACATGCCATCGTTAAGGCAATCAATTCTGCTGCTTGTGCAGATAAGTTGTGTGGTAAAGACTTAGCTTCTAAAATCTCGGTATCAGAAACTACTGCATACTCCACTAGGTTCTGTCCTGTAGGACCCCTCCTGCACGAGCCATCCACATAGTTTGTCACCTCGGCATCATCCAAGGGAACATCTGTAAGATCTTTTCTAGGTAGTATCTTTTGCTCAATCTCCTGCAGGCAGCAGTGTGGTTTGCCATCTGCAGGGGTTGGGAGCAAAGTTGATGGATTCAAAGTTGTGCATCGTTCAATTGTCATATGAGGTTGGCTCAACAGTATAGTCATACAGGAAAGATGTCTAGCAGGAGAAAGATATGCTACTTTTTCTTGTAGTAAAATAATCGCAACTGCATGAGGCACTCTTAATGTGAGAGGGTGGAACAATACTACTGAGGCTGAAGCCTGCACTGCCATTGCAGCTGCAACTACTGCTTGTACACAGTGGGGCAAGGATCGTGCCACTGGGTCTAGCTGTGATGAATAGTAAGCTATGGGGCATTGTTTGTCCCCATGCTGTTGTGTTAACACTGATGTCATATATCCTTGCTTACAGTCTACAGTTTGGAAAAATCACTTATGATAGTTTGGTAATCCTAAAACTAAGGAAGATGCTATCAGTTGTTTCAGTTTGCAGAAAGCTGATTCTGCTTCTGGTGTCCACTGTAATAAATCCTGTGCTGCCATCGGCTTTTTGAATATCAAATTAGTCAGCGGAGCAGATTCCAAAGCATAATTTGGTATCCAACTCCGACAAAAGTTAATACTTTCCAGGAAGGACATCATTTCCTTCTTGGTAGTTGGTCTAGGTGCTTGTAATATTGCCATTTTTCTGTCTTCATCTAATATTCTGCCCTCTTTGGATATTACATATCCCAGGTATTTAACCTGTTCTCTCCAAAGTTGCAGTTTGTTCTTGTTTACCTTGTGTCCTTGAGTAGCTAAAAATTGTAATAATGCTATGGTATCTTCTCTGCATTCTTGCTGGGTGGTGGCTGCCAGCAGAATGTCGTCTATGTAAAGTAAAATCTGACTACCTTTCGGTGGGATAAATCCTGCCAAGTTACTTGCCATTTCTTGTGCAAATATCATTGGACTTTCACAATATCCTTGTTGTAATCTCGTATATGTATACCGTTTCCCCTGAAATGTAAATGCAAACCAATGTTGGCTGTCTGGGTGTATCGGTATTGAGAAAAATGCATTGCTAATATCTACCACAGAAAAATACTTCTGTTGAGGTTTTAAATCATTCAACAAGGTGTGTGGATCTGACACCGTTGGTGCCCTGGGTATAACTGCATCATTCACAGCTTGTAAATCTTGGACCATACGCCATTCCCTGTTTGCTTTCCTAACAGGAAATAAGGGTGTATTACATGGTGAATCGGGAGATTCTATTAAGACTCCTTCCTTAAGTAAGGCTGCTATTATAGGTTTGATCCCTATCTCTGCATCCTTTCTCAAGGAATACTGTCTTTTCTGAGGTCTAAATGCTGATTTTGGCGTAATAGTAACTGGTCCTGCTGTACAAATAAGTCCTACATCTGATTTCCCTGTTGACCAGAGAGTCTCTGTTATGTCTCGCAAGGCTTTTTCCTCTTCCTCCAGTAAGAGTAATACTCAGCTATCCTCATTTGCCTGTGAGTGCACAGCTGGGTGTGT
Source organism: Protopterus annectens (assembly GCF_019279795.1). NCBI lineage: Eukaryota > Metazoa > Chordata > Ceratodontiformes > Protopteridae > Protopterus > Protopterus annectens. The sequence goes on along the minus strand of NC_056736.1, from coordinate 800,127,293 downwards.
CTGTGTTATCCAATTCAATTTCTGTTTCTGTACTCCTTGTTCAGAGAGTTTTAACTCTGTCTGTTTTTCCCACCTTGTGACTTTTTCTCCTAGGTCTGCCCACTTCAAATTTTTATTTTTAGTTAAGCTTACATGTGGCAATCGATTAGATTTGTAAAGTGCTAAAAATTCCTGGGGCAATGAACAGCTTATTACACTGTTTCCTTCTGTGTTCCAATACAAGTTTCATAATACTAGCCTATTAGCATGGTTTTTAAACAACTCTTGCTCATATTCTTTATCAGGTCCTGGTCTGTTACAGTAATATAGAGTACAATGCAACAAATGCTGTTTGTCAGTGTCAAGGGAGGGGGATTTGCTGATGGCTACATTCATCAGTTCTTCAGTTATTGCCCCTGGACCAGTCATAACTAAGTCCTGGCTGTACCAATAATATGTCTCACCCTCCGGTCGTACTACAAAAGTATCTATTTGTCACTGCGCTTCCATACCCTGCATGGTTGGAACTATGGCTATGCCAAATATCTGCATCAAGTCTCTGCCCAAGAGATTTACTGGGCAGTTTGCAGAAACAACAATTTTACTTTTCTGGGTTATTCCTGAAACAGGGTCAGTTATTGCTATGTCATGGGAGAGTGGCTCCCGATACAGCTGTTCATTAGCTGCTCTCACTAGTATGTAATTTGGTGATTCTGAATCTTCTGGTAGTTTGGAAGGATGTATCAGGGTCCCTGAAGCTCCTGAGTCACATAAAAGTGTGACTTCCCTTCCCTCTACCAGAAGCGTAACCTCCGGTTTTGTGTCTGCTAAGTAGAGCTCTAGGCTCAACAATGCTAAGTCCAAAATTTCATTTTCTTCATCATCTATGAATTCATGTACATCCTCTATCCCTTCTGTCAAATCCTCTACCCTTGCTACCACATTTGCATTTGTCTTTTCCTGTTTATTCTCATCCAATGATTCCTGACTATCATATAGTCATTCCTCACCCTCCTTATCTTCCGTAGTTACCTTCTTATTTAGCCTGCAATCCCTTGCCAAATGTCCCTTTTTCCCACATTTAAAACATTCACTCCTTTTCTTTCTTTCTTCAAAATCTTCTGATCATTTATCAGATTGTTTGTTTCCCTGGGCATTTTTCTTACCCTTCTTCCCAGTTTGTACTACAAAGACTTCTGACCCATCTTCTACTGCAAATACTTGAGCTTTCTTTTTCTTTTTGCTATTAAAATGCCTTTCGGCATGTCTTGCATATTCAAGTAATGACTGTAATCTACTTGTACGATGATCTACCATGTGCTTTGTAATAAAGCTGCTAATGGGAGTAATACTGCCTTTTAAGAACGCATTCTTTAGCTGTTGCTCATATGGGGAATCATGTGTTTGATCTTCAGGTACTTGTATTCCACAATGGTTATTAAAACATTTTAATAATCTAGCATAATATCTATCAACAGTTTCACCTTCCTGTTGTATGCACTGATTAATGCAAGTCCAATCAGCCCTAGGCTTCCATTTTTCAGAGATTCTGTCTGTCAGACCTTTCACTCTGTTGTCCAGTTCTGCATTACTATGTGGGAGTGGTCTGAGCTCTGCATCACGGGGATTCCAGTTGCCACTGATCATGTGCCAATCTGGACCTACAATTTGTCTAGCTACTTTTTCTACTTCTTCTCCATTCAAATGGTAACTTAACCTCATGCCCTGTAAGTCTTCTAAGAATTTTCTAAAATTAACTTTCTGATGGGGAATTCCCTCTGTGGCTTTCAGGATATATCCTGTCCTGCCTGTGGATTTGGTACTTCTATGAGTGGACATATTTCTTCCTCACTCATAGCTCGTGTATTTCTATTCATTTCATATAATTCAATATCCCCTTTCAAGTTATGTGCTCGAGACCTGGTCTCGATAGGATCCCTGACAAACGGTTTTGATTTTGCAGGAACAGCTGGGTATAGTGGAGGTAGATCAGCTTGTCCACTCGCTTCATATTCTGGTAAGGGAAGCGGAGGGGGGAGGGGCTGTTGCTATTACAAAGTTATTATCTTCTTTGTCTAAAAACATTGCTTTTGAATTTTTAATCTTTTGTTCCCTGCGATTTGCTTCCTCAAGCCACCTGTGTGCCTGAGGGACTCCTAATTGCCGTTGCTTTTTTAGCTGACCTTTTGGGTCTGTTTTAAGTTGTCTGACAAGTTTAATAAGTGAAGATTTATCTAAATTACCATCAAATTTGTATTTATCAACCTATTTCGTATAGTACTTAACATTATCGGCACGCTGTAATTGCATATATTTTGTGTCTTCGGTTAGGGGTGGGTCTCGGGAACTTTTCGTGCACTGATTTCCCAGGTTGCCTTAGCTAAGCTGTAAATTGTTGCGTAACCCTTCTTATCACGTGGTACCACGATTTTACACCTTTTCACAGTTTATCTAGAATAACTGCCTACCTATTCTGTTTCCCTGATCTATGACAAGACAGTAATCTTTTTGTCCCTGGTCTGTGCATGCAAATCTCCCTGACAAAACAGTTCTGTAATTAATCCCTGATCCAAAACAGAAAAAAGGTAAATTCCTCCTTACCTGACCCTCTGTGAGTTGATCCACTGGATCGTTGACTCGTCCTCCAATCACAGATCAGAAACAGTGGTTGGTCTCTTTCGAACGACAATTCAGTCGGAGGTCTTTCAAAACAGAAGAGCCGATGTGGCCGCTTCTCTGTACGGGTACATGCCACCAGGCCCAATTCTGACCTAGGCCTAGAGTGAGAGGTACTTTCCGGTCCGAAGGACCAAACTGTCAAAGGAAAAATATACTTTAAAAATTATCAAAACACGGTAGGTTCAGGTTAAGGCACTTTACTCTTGCAGCAAGGAGACAAAAACGTGCTAATACAGAGTTTGTCTAACTAGAAACAGGAAATACTTTCATTTTTATACACTTTCTAATAAGACATTGCCTACCAAGCTGTTGTAACAAATCACAAGTCTTTTCATCATCATTTATTAACAATTAGTCTCATGAATTTCTGCTGATTTATCAGTTTTTGTGAGAAACTTCCTAAGGAAAACAACATGGCCTTGGTTACCACCGGTTAGATACATGCAATGTTACCATTCAAGGTACTATGGTTAATTCAAGCACAAAGCTAGCAGTTCATTTCTCTAATAATCCTTTGTCTACATTTTCTCTAAGCTACTGCAGCTGTACATGTTCTCATACTTTGAACAGAGCTGATTGTTTAGAATCATTACATTTACAGGATATAGCATTGTTCATTCATTCTCTCCTGACCTAGCAGATAAGCACTTGCTTCTCAAGTACATTTCCAAAAGGCATAAACATGAATATTGCTGTGCTAGCAATTACTAGGTCAGAGGGCATCTTGCAAGTTTCAGAAAGCACACTGCAGTTTCAAAAAGCATCTTTTCAGTCTCATATGAAACTCAATTTATATATAAAATAGTGCATATATAATAGAATGAAAAACGTGTTAACTCATTTAGCTTCTAATTGGCATTAAGCATACACAAATTAATACATATTTTTCTGACAAGGACCCTTCCATGAACAAGGATACCTACACTGCATACTTGGATTTACTTGAATTGCTCAAGATACAACCAAACACCCTGGTTTTAGGTGACTTTAACTACCCATTCATAGAGTGAGTAAATTATACATATACTAACACACTTGCCCAAAGGTTCTTGAACTTCATCAACTCTAATGCCTTGGACCAGTAGGATGACAACCTCACAAGGGGCCCAAACATTCTGGATCGTTGCACCACCACATGTGTGCATCCCTCCCAAGTGAGGTCTGATCATAAATCAGTCTCATTAGAAGTAACTGACCCCCCGCCTCATTAGCAGCCACTAGACTAAAACAACTTCTCCAAAGCTAATTACAATCTAATATGTGAATCCATTAATAGCTTCATAGGTCCTGACCTCACTGATGGCATGGACACCTATACTAGAATTTACACCAATGCCTTGTATAAGCATCTATACAAAAGTATTGACTCAGCCGCACCTGATCGAATCAAAACAAGATCCTCAAGAAAGAACAAGCTTGCTGGTGGACATCTGCTATTAACAGGTTATACGATAAGAGAAAGAAATAGCTGTACAAGAGCAAGAAGGAATGGTCTCTGAATCTGAAGCATTCCCTCCTCAGCATAAACAAGCAAATAAGACACCTTGTAAGGTATCCTAAAGCTAACTATGAATCCGAATTAACCTCCTTCGCTAAGGATAACCATAAGGCCTTCTTTAGCTTTGCCAAAACCTTAAAAGAAAAACCCAGATCTGTGCATAACTGAATTATTAATGCTACCACATATACTGAATCCACAGAAATAGCCAACCTGCTAGCTGACAGGTTCAGTGAAAAATTATTCTCCCTGTCCCTGCCACATATCCCCCAAAGTATTCCTACCACCTGCCCTTCACCTAGTATCTCTAAGAAGCAGGTCATAAATACTCTATCCAAATCCAAAAACACAGCCTCTATGTGACCTGATAATATCCCAGGCTGCATTCTAAATGGATTAAAACAGGAACAATCTCCACCTCTGGGTACTCTTTTTAACCACAGTCTAAACACTGGTTTTCTACCTGCTGAATGGACAACAGCAACTGTCATCCTATAACATAAAGGAGGCCCCTACACAGACCTTGGGAACTAGAGAACCACAAGCCTGACCCATCTAATCTGCAAGGCTATGGAAAGAATAATCATGGACCTTATCAATAAAAATATAGGAGACCTCCAAACACTCGACCCATCCCAGTTTGGTTCCTTAAAAGGAGATGCTGCCTCCCGAATTTGGTGGATTTCTTTGAGACAGTCATCAAAGCCCTGGATGAAGGTAAATCCATGCATACAATCTACCTTGACCTGGCCAAAGCCTTTTACACTATTCCTCACTCAGGTATCATTGATAAGCTCACCCAGCTGGAGATCAACCCGTAAATTGTCAAGTGGGCTGCAAACTGGCTCACTGATAGAACACACACAGTCCCCCAGCAGACAAATAACCAGTGGTGTTCCACAGGGATCTGTGCCATGGCTTCAATTGTTTGGAATCTACTGCAGACAAACTTTGTTGATGATTGCAAACTGGGTGCAGTCATCAAGTGACCAAATGATGTCAACATCCTAGAGGAGGGACTTACACAGACAAACAACTGGTGCCAGAGTCATGCTCTAAAACTCAATGCAAAAAAATGTATTATCTTCCCCTTTGGGAAGGGTGACATCCCTGAAGATTACCATATTAATAACACCACCCTAAGCAAATAATCAATGGTAAGAGATTTGGGCACACAGTTTGACAGCAACCTTTCCTTTGACCACCATGTCTCCACAGTGGTAAGAAAGGCTTTCTACATCACCCGCCTCATAAGTAACTGCATTGCATCCAGAACAAAAGAGGTTATAAACTCCTCAGTACTCCTCACTCATCTGGCTAATAATAGAATACAATGCTACCTTTGGTATATACCTTACTTGGCACCTGCAGCAACTGGAAAGACCTCAAAAATTTTCTACAAAGAAAATTTAGGGTCTTCAGCATATGTAATACATTGACAGACTGAAATCATTGTCACTATATTCTGTGTCATACAGACTACTCACAGGCATCCTATGCCTTGTATATAAAGCAAGCTCAGATCCTGCTCTAATGGAAATGCTGCACATTCATAAATTAAATGGATTAAGATGCATTTGCTGTAGGGAACTCAGCCTAGTATGTGATATTAGGAGGACTTGCTGGAGAGACAGATATGTCTCACAGAGATTACCTCTCTTCTGGAACAAACTTCCAATGCAGGTGAAGCAGAGCCCCTCGCTGACCCCATTTAGGCATAATTTGGATGACTGAGTAGGAAACCACAAATTCACGACGGGACTTTCATTTGTGTCCCTCTTGGACAGAGGCAGTAGTCACTGACTTAGTTCCGCCTAATACCTTGATATTCTTGGGAACAGGGGTTATACTTGGCTATGTTTGCAAGGGCTCTAGGGCCATTAGCCTAGTAACCTCCTATGTGCCTATGACCCTATTAAGTTGGAAAATAAATAAATAAATTAAATAAGCAAGTATTAAATGAACTAAGAAAACATATAAAATCACTTGTATAGGATCTATTTCACTCAAAGATAAGATCTCCTAAAATAATCAGTTTGTGTTGCTTAAATATTTATAAGATTGGTTTTAGTGTGCCCTCTATTGGAGTAACAGTAGAGTAATGCAGAATGTAGGGTGCAGCAATTTTAATGCTGCTATGGTTACCTAGTAACACTTGGACAGTTATTTGAAGTATCTGATGTGAAATTACTCTTGAAATCCATAATAAAGGAGAATCTAGTGTTTTTCCTAAATAGTGTCACTGCTCCGCCATCTTGTCTTTTACCTGGTCTGTTACTGGGAAGGTGAGTGCAGTGATTAGAGAAATGATGAGAGAGCTAAATGTGTTGTTAGCCAGTAATCACATATTGGTACATTTAGGATTATGGTGAATTGACAAGGCGTCAAGTTGTATCCATTTATTATTGATGCTAGAGGTGTTGATGTAGCGTGACAGGTCCTAGACTGAGCTAAACATCACCAACACGCAATATTTTTATAAACAATACTAAGATATACTTTGAGATGGAAGACATTTTATACAAGAGATTTGACTGAATCAGATATTTTATGATTTTATTACAAGAGACATTTGCAAAGAATTATATTTTGTCCACCTTTGTAGGCAAGGTTATATTTACATGAGAGATTCTATAAATAAGACTGTGTGTGTGCAGCATATGAATGAGGTGTGTGAATGTACTCTGAAATGGTAATATCAAAATGAAGCCACAAAAATGCAACATGGAAACCAGAGTGTGAGAAAGGAGGATTTGAGCATTTTTAGAGTAGTGAAGGATGGGCGTTTGTGATATCTGTAAGAGAACAGAGGGGTTATTAATAAGTGAAAAAATAACTAATTGTAATCTTCATTTTGATAAAATGTAATGTAAAATGAATTGTATTAGTTTAGTGGCTAACATTTTTATTACAGATTTTTTGAGATGAAGTAGAGAAAGTTATAAAAAGGTGTAGTAGAAAAGGTAGTAGTATTTAGATCTATCTTTTGAATTAATTGGTATCACCATAGTAATTTTACATATATTTTGAATTCTGCTCTTTGCAGTAATAAGACATCACTATGAAATGGTTAGTGGGGAAAACAGTCTTGGATTTTAATGCTAGATTTCTTTGTGATTACTGTATCAAGCAATATTTTATAAGTAAGCTATGAAGTTTGTGACATTTAGTGAGAGGTTCTCTAAGGAAAAAGGTGGAAGTGGTTGCTAGTCTATTAATGCAGTCAGGGTTGGGGTGACTGTGGAATGGGGTCAGGAGAAGTAATGCAAGCCATACCTCTGGCATACAGTACTGATTAAATTCAGCACCAAAAAGGTAAAACAAGATTTTTGATGATCAAAATCAAGGTTAAAGTAAAATAAAATAGGCAACACAGCCTGTACCATATGGTCAGTTTCAAACCTTAATATTAATTAAACAACAAATGCTTTATGCTTGTCTCAGTTGTAATATATGGAAACTTTAACAAATTATCATAGTAGTGCATTGTGTAAATGCTGCAATTATCGAACAGAATAAGATGTGTTGGGGCAGGTAAGTGTGGGTTTCTGATATTAATGCCAAAACTCTGTAATATTCTAAATGTTTTGGTTTTAGAAAACAGGAGTACACAAGTGCAAGTGGGTATGGGTTACGATTAGTGTAAGGGCTAGGTATGAGGACAGATTTAGTCTTATGTAAAGATTTGCAGGTTATGGTTAGATTAAGGGCTATGGAAGAGGATACTCTATTATTGTGTGATTATTTCAGGTTAGGGCTATAATAAAGGATAGCTAAAGGGGAAAAGTTTAGCATTTTTGTGTGTGTGTGTGTGTGTGTGTGTGTGTGTGTGTGTGTGTGTGTGTGTGTGTGTGTGTGTGTGTGTGTGTGTGTTTGTATGTGGTTTGTTACTGAGTTGTCTTGTGGAAGGTGCTTTTCTAAGGTGAGGTTTGAGGTGAGGGTTAACATTTGGGCTAGCTCGATATTAGTAATGTAGTCTGGGGAGGGGAGTAAAGCACCACACCTAGAGCAAGTAAATTAAAAGCCTTTCTTTTTACTTAAGGTTCATACTTGTATATATATTTATACATAGGTGTGTATTTGTGTGTGTGTGTATATATATATATATATATATATATATATATATATATATATATATATATGCAAGGGTGTAATTTAATGTTGATGGCACAGATGGCTGAACTGTGGCTATGTCGATGATATGGAATGTAGCTAACTGGAATTAGGGGGTGAGATTGTGTGTGTGTGTGTGTGTGTGTGTGTGTGTGTGTGTGTGTGTGTGTGTGTGTGTGTGTGTGTGTGTGTGTGTGTACGTGTGTGTGTGTGCATGTGTGTGTGCATGTGTGAGTTAGGGTTAGGTTCTGGAATGGGTGTAGGATGAGTGTTGCATGTTTGTGTGCAAGTTTGTGTATTTTATGGTAAGTAAAAGTGTTAGGTTAGGAGATAGATGTAGTGCTGTTTGTATGTGTTTGTGAATGTTTGTGTGTCTAAGTCTATTTTGTGTAGTGACAGTGTCACAGGAAGTTTTAATGACATTAAGGTATATGGTTAGAGTTGGGATACGGGCAGCATTAGGGTTAGCATGCATTACTAAGGGGGTACAGAGGGGCAGAGCCCCCTACCCTCTTTAGTGATGGGTTCTAACTCTAATCTGAACATTGCCCCTTTCCCCAACCCTAACATTGCACCTTAACATCTTTAAAACCCTCCTGTAACACTGCCACTATTCAAACAAATATGAGGCTAACATAATATTGTTTTCCTCTCTCAATATTATTTCTGCAATTGTGTATGACCAAACTTACTTTGTATGTCCAACATATATATATATATATATATATATATATATATATATATATATAAAATATATATATATATATATATATCTATATATATATATATATATATATATATATATATATATATATATATATATATATATATATATATATATATATATATATATATATATATATATATATACACTGTTCCATTAGTTACCTAAAATTTTAATTCTGCCAGTGTTTACAGTACAAAAGAATAATCAGGGATAAAGGGAATGACCTAAAAGCCATCAGTGAACTGCTTTATCTGTCATGGATTCATGTCTATCAATTGACAATAAGTAGAATGAGCCCTGGCTTGGTTAACAAGTCTTGCAGAGTAACATTAAGTGAATCTCTTGAGTAAATGTATTTATTTATTTTAGTTGTATTGTTAGATAAGCACCCTTTCATGTGAGATACACCTTCCCAGGACTAAAATAGAACTACTAAATGGTCATACAACTTTCCTGAAAGTTATTTTGACAATTTGTCTTCACACTGAAGGCATTCAGGGATCCTGGTGTTGATTGATTGGCAGGGCTCTGTTTCATTCTACTAAGTAAGTGAATAGCTTAAGAACTTTGCTTGCTTATTGATATTGTCACCCACAAATTATTATATAACAGCTTGATGGCATTTGTAATCCTAACAATATAACAGAAGAGTGGAAGAACTATCCTTAGAAAGTGCCAGATAATAGTTTTACTTTTCTTTACATAAAGTGATACCAGCAGTACACAGTTTGTCTATCTAGTTATCCTGTTGGTGTGCACTTAATGTAGATGCTTTATTCCACCCTAATTTCATGAACTCTTGTCACGTGTACTCCTTAAGGCTGCCATGGACTCAGAAGTCATCATATTCTCATACAGTCTTTTCTAAGGATTTATAACCTTTCTGGTAGAAAAAAAAATCTTAGTTCTAGTTTAATCCTAAACACTCTTCTGCCCTCACACTTCAGCTCCTCTTCATCAAGTTCCCCAGCAGCACCCTGTGCACTTATATAATATCGGTGTCCCCATATGTGCCATAGAAGAGAAAAAAGGGATCATTTAAGAATGTTGGATGCTATCTGGGGGATTTTCTTCTTTACCCATAGTTATGTGATTGTTGATTTATTATATATGGGTTCAGAGGGTATTGGGAGAGGGAGGTTTGTTTCAATGTGTTTGATATGGTTTCTTTGTTAGCAAGTTTTGAGGTTGTATAACACACTCCCAATTGCAAACATTATACATCATTTATAATCTACCCAGTCATTGTCAGTCTAACATTTCATAGCTCATTTAAGGCCTGCCTTCTTTTAAACCAAATTCCTCCCCTCTATGTATTGTTCCCACACTTCCTATTTTTTTCTATGTAGTTTGCTCCTACCCTTTTCTAAAAATCTCAATTCCAGTTGTTTTATCTCATTTACTATGTTCACTACTTCTAGTATAGTCGGTTTGGATTCTGATTTTCATTTTCTAGTAACTTTTTTTGTCAGCCATCATAGTTAGACACAGCAAGGCCTTACCATGTCTAGGCAAGTCCAATTCTGTATCATAGCTCAGAAAAATCATCTCCCTTGTCTCACCAATCTGCCCACCCAGCACCTCTGACAGTGCATCCTGCAGGGAATCCTTAAAGTCTGCCAACTCAATGTACTCCGAGAAAATATGTTCCCAATTACCCCTTTCTTCTCCGTCACACCTCCAACATTTGCTGTCTTCCTGAGGAAAATTTCTCTGGAGTCAACTTGGGATAAAAAATATCTATGTAAACTTTTCTAAGCAAAAATCCTAAATCTTCTAGATTTTTTTTGCATATTTGGGAGAAATACATACATATATCCTCCTATTGCTTCTTTATGAATTGCTTCTCCAATCTCTATTCCCAATCCTTTCTAACCTCCTCTGATTGATACTTATAGTTATCATGCAGCATTTTATATGGTTTACTAATAATTTCTTTTATAATACCAGCCTCTGTCCTAGATTCTACTAAAAACTCTACCAGTGCTGGTTTTCCATTTAGGACCCCCCATTTCTCTCTCTTTGTCTATACTATGATAACAATCATTGATAGGGAAGGCAATCTGTAACCTGCAGTCCAAATAAATTCTTGGCATCTTGCCATTCTATCATCTTTCCCTCTCTAGTTATTTGTCCCAATATCTTGGTTCCTTTGCCAGTTTTCTCAGTAAATTCAGTTTGGGGAAATGTAGTGGTCAGTGCACATATTGTTATTGTTAAAAACAATACATATGATGGAATAGCAGTGAACATATTAAAGCAGTTTTAATCATAGTTGAATTATGTGGATGTAGGGACAGTGTATGTGATTTTGTATAATATGCATGAAAAGAAAGGCTGTAATAATACAGCAGCTATATTAGAGTAGGATAAATTAGTTTGCAATTTTTAAATAGCTACAAAAAGGAGTATCATATTGATGTAAAGTATAAAGTATACTTTTAGTTATGTAACCATTTAAGAGACAGGGACATTTTTACTGTTAAAATGGTATCTTATAGCTGAATAAGAAGTGCTAATGGTATACTTATAAGTACAAGGTAGAAGCTGTTAATATTAGTGTAGTCATAAATCAAATGTCTGAGCTGGTACAATTAGAAATTAATATCGGTAATAATGTAGCTGCTACAGTAAGCAGAACATGTTAGTAATAGGGAAAGGTTGTACGTGAGTGTAATATATTGTATTTATTTATTTGATGACCTTTATTAAATTCAAACAGGATATCTTTATTCAAAGAACTGTAACAAAATAACTGTAACATGACATTCATCTTAGGATCCATCAAGGCAGTGTATCCGCTCACACTGTCTGAATAAGTAGTGTCCATACTCCACTCACTTATTCTTATCAAGCAGCATCCTGCAGCTCACTTGATCCCAAATTTTGATAACAACAGCATCATCAAGAGGGAGAACAGAAGAGGGCAATCCTGTCCTTCTTCTTAGCCAACCAGCCTGTCCCAGGCTGTTACCCCTCACTCTACCCAAGAATGTTCACCATACCTTCTAAAAGTAATCTCAAATGTACACTAAATAAATCTAAACCAGAGTAACTTGAATGCACATCATCATCCCTAAACCAAACCAAATTCCTGTCATCAAAATCACGGTGTTCTATTGTGTACTTGCTCAAATCTCCCAACTGCAGTGCCAACCTATGATTAACAATCATCCAGGCCTGTTCCAAGGCCTGAAAACTAGCAGTATTCCTCCAACTGAAGTGTGCCACTATCTTCAACCATACTGTACATATACCTAGACATAATGTTCGCAACATACATAAATCCTCCCTTATCTTATCAACTAACTTTTTCTTAGGAATTTTCCCCAAGCCATTGCCACCTAATTGTATCACCAATATTTGAGGAAATCCTTACTGTATCTTTAACACTTCAACTTCGTGCATAAGTTGCATCCACTGAAGACCTCTAATCCCTAGTCTAGAACTGACTACCCTAATGCTTTCCATCTGTCCTAACTGCAGCCCTTTTCTCCACCCAATGATTATAGGATTGGCCCAAAATGACAGTCTGATTTCCTGAAAGACAAAAAAAAATTAATGCAATTGAAGCAATTATCAAATATAAGATAAAAAGGCATTAGAAGACCACCTCCTCACTCTTCAAATAAGCTCAGTGGATCTGCCTTCTATTGCTAAGTCTAAAGTCCTACCAATATGAAAAGAATGAGATGCAAAATCCATACAGCAAAACGCCCTCCTTATTACATGTATGAACCAGCTAGTCATTACCACCCTTCCATCTCTCAGATTAAAAACCAAATCATAAGGACCCCCCCCACCTGAGTCCACATTAATTCTGCAGCCCAGCCTACTGGACAAAACCCTGCATTCCTATCTTTTCTCAGGACTATTGATGCACATTTCCCCAGCCGATCTGTCTTAGACCTCCATCATCCAATGTGAACTGCCCCTGAACATATCATTTCATCCTTTCAAAATAATAACCCCAACAATTCTGACACCCAAAATGCACCAAAATACATCCACACACTCAAAGTAACCTATATAGCATAATCAACTAACTCCTTCTCCACTAATGCCAAACCCCTCACTAAAACGTTCAAAATCTGCCTTGTCAATGGCCAATGCATATCCACGTTCACCCCAGCCACTCTTCCTCATCCTCTCAGCATGTGCCCCACTGTCCAAGACTTTGTGAAGTCAAGCAACCCAGCCATCTGTGCAAATATACTAATTGCTGCCAAATCCACCTTAACCTTTTGGACTGCCTAACCTTGCCCCCAAGCTCGAGCCAAGTAGCAAAGCATCAACTCCTCTGACCAAACCCCCTCATCCTCAGGTAATTCCAAAATAAATTTAGCAAAATTATTAAGTGCCCTACCATGCACCTTCCTGGTTGACATTGCCCATGATTGCTGCACCACCCTCCTGGTTATTTCAACCCAACATGATACACCTTGTCTGGAAAAACCACCATCACCTCCTCTGCCCCCGGAGCCAACTGTCAAAATCTGGAAAACTGAAAATGAGACAAAATGTCAGCAATCGTATTGCTCATCCCAGCCACATGTACCCCTGTGAATGAAAAAATTATTATCAAACTCTATAAGCCTAACCTATGTAAAACTAACAACAGCAATTCAGATCTAGAGGTCTTCATCTGCAAAACCCACACCACTGCCATGTTATCGAAATGGAAAATAACCATCCTTTCACTCAGTCTCTCCTTCCAGACTACTGATACTACCTAAATAGGCATTAACTCTAAAAACACAACATCCCTTTTCCATTCCTCCTTCCAATCCAACAGCCATTGAGCTGCAAACCATTCCCTTCCAAAAAATGCCCCCATTCCAATACCTACAACTGCATCTGTGAACAATTGCAGTTCCTCTTGACTGACACAGTCTGTCTGCCAAAAGGAACCCCCATTACACTAGTCCAAAAAAGATAGCCAAAGATAAAATATGCCTTTACCAACTTGTTAATCCTAACCTAATAGTGTTTGCTCTTCCCTCCTATCATCAAAAAGGCCACTGACCTGCAAAAGGTACACCCTGGATGAACTACCTGACATGCAAAATTCAGAAGCCCCAAGTGTTCCATAACTGTCTGAATCCGTACCATATCCTTACGCACCACTGCCCCAATCTTCTCCTTCAATCTGTCTATCTTATCAATAGGCAAGATAAATAATCCATATCCTGCATCCACTAATAAACCCCAAATATCTAAGACTTTGGCAAGGCCGTCTGTCTTATGCCAGGCCAATGAAACCCCCGACTCATCACACATCCCCACAAATTCTTGCAAACCTTTGTATGCTCCCTCAAATCCCTCCTCCATTAACAAAAAGGCATCTAAGTAATATACAGCCATCTCTGTACCTACCCGCTGATGCCATCCCCAATGAAGAACTGTACAGAATTTCTCAAAAGTAGCACTGGCTAGGGAGCAGCCCATTGGCATGGCCTTATTGAAGTAAAATTTGTTCTCCACTACCATGCCAAGTAATGGCCACTCCTCCTCGCTTACTGGCAACAGGTGAAATGCAGATTCAGTATCCACTTTCACTAACCATGGATCCTTAAAACCCCAGATAACCATCACACATCATCCAAACATGCATAGCTGACCTTAGCATCCTCAACTGAAATGAAATCATTAACTGAGCTCCCTTCTGGGTAGAATGCATGGTGAATCAACCTAAATTCCCCAACCGCTTTCTTCGGAACCAAACCCAATGGAGAGACCTTAAAACCTTAAAGGGAGGGCTGTCAGAGAGACTCAACAACCTACCTTCCTGAAGCTCCTTCTCCATCAAACTCCACGGAATACCCTCCTTGCCCCATACTGATCGGACTACCCCATCACCCACCACCCTATATTTAATGGAAACCCCCCAAGAAAAATCTTCAATTATTTCTTCTTTAAGAGAAGAATCAGGAAATCACTGGAGCATACCCTGCAATGCTCCACCTTAATGGTTGAATGTGATGCCAGACCTTTCCATAGCCCCCCTGAGGGACACCTCACCCCATAACCCTGGAAAATTTCCTTTACTTCTAATGTTCTGTAATACTTGTGAAGGAAAAAGCCCCCTTCAGTTGAAAATGAGTTTGAATTCATTGAAGCAACCTCCCGCCACCCACATTGTGCACTGGATGATTCCCTCCACACTTTGAACAAGTATGAAAAAACTTATCCCTACCCACGAGCAACTTCCAGCATTAAAAGACCAAAAGACTCCTCCCCCTTCTCCCCCTACCGTTTTCCATCTAGCAATCCCCCCATAACTATCCATCATAGTAGCCAGCCAGATGTCTGATGTTGAGCCTCCCAACAGAGAGAGTGTTCAACTTGCCTCTTCTGAAACCTCTGGTCACACAATAACCAGACATTCCCAGGCCTCATATCCTGAGCCTCCTGGATCATAACAAAGTAACCCAATAGAGGCAATGCCAAAGGCATATCCTTCCCCAACAAAACTGTCATTTAATAAAGGAAACCTACTGCTCAATTATCCCATGTCCTAGGATGCAGTCTACCTACCCTCTTCTTGCCTAATGCCACTAAGCTAGCCAACAGATCTTTGCTGTTTGCCGACTAAGATTCCACCAGTTGCTTTACCCTCTCTGCATCCATTAATGCTTACAAATCTTCCCTTTAGCTGAAGATGGACTGTGCAGAGTCAGAAAAAACACCCCTGTTCTTTGCCCCCGTATCTGCATAGCTAACCAATCAACTGGCTGTATGCCAAAATTGGAACCTACTTGAGAAAACAACCCCAAACTAACAACCAACCCTTCACTGTCATCGCTAATTGCTTCTCCCCCACTTGTCTCCTGATACCCATGTGCAAACCCCACAGTACTCCCTACATCACCCAACCCATGACAAAAGTCATCTTCTGACGTCTCACCATCATCCCCCTCACACCCCAAACCTGCCTTAACTAACTGATCACCCATTGTAAGATCATTTCCTGATGCTCCATTTGGAGACACTCCAGCCACTGAATAATCAACTGCAACCACGTCTCTCGATAGCCACTGTCTCTTCCCACGAGTCACTGACCTGGTCCTTACAGTGGAACATTGTCTCTTTTGGCTGGATTCCCTTGCATGGTCCACTGTCCCAGAGTCAGCACTGAGCACCTCTTGGAACAAATCTTCAGCCTGCACCACAATGGCACCCTGTTGCCATAGACTCCGCATACTCACCATCTCCAACAAAAGAAAAAATCCGTTAAGACAGTAATCAAATAAATAACAAATATATCTAATGGGAGTGCAAGGGAGGAAATAGAATTATCCAAACACAGACCAGCATTTGAAATTTATAATTAAAGAATAAAACTTGCTCAACCTCCTTATAATGACAAACAAAGTGATTACTATGAACTCCCCTTTCACTAGAGAGAAAAAAAAATAACTGCCCTTCATTAATTTATATTCAACTGGCAAGGACTGATGGCAGATGTCACTAACTAATAGCAGACATTTGATTTGCCATCCCATTCTCCTACAGCAACTGCAAAAAGTGTAATGTCCCTTTAGCAATAAGTAAGTTCTTCATAAAAATTTTTCACTAAATTATGGCAGAACTTGATATCCTGCAGCAACTGCCGAAACTGTAATATCCCTTAATTACAAACACTTAAAATCTTTTTTTTTTCTTATGGTATTTTAGTCTTACACATTGAGATAAGCTGCCATCCTCCACAAGAAATGATTCTGCAGTGCATCTCAATCTCAGAACTAAAAAGGACTATCCATGCATGCCCCCCACACACATACACATACACCCTCACCTCGACCATAACAGTATGGCAGCACTGTAAACTAAGCTTAGATTCTCCCAACCAAGCTATCACCCACCCCAAAGATACTCCCATGTAACTACTGCTAGCTTCCCACAACTTACCTTGAAAACACCCTGTTTAACACACCCTTTTCAACTAATGGCTGACTACACTATTACACATGTGTGGACTGCAAGCACTGGAGACAGGCACTACAAACCCAGAAAAAGATCCAAACCACCATCTTCCTGACCTATTTGTCAAAAAAACCAACATGACTGCTCGCCAAGTCACCGCAGATGCCACTGGAACTCTGCTTCGACCAACTAGAAGTACTGGAAAAAAAGAAACGAACAAGTTCTGCCAAGTAAAACTGCAAATCAGGGCACTGCATGACAACTGCGACTACCCATTGCAGCCATATTCAGAGTAATCCACCTCAGCACCAGATGAAAAAGTGCAAGGAACTGGGGGACCACACAAAGTCAAAAGAGATGCCATCTGACTCGACTGGCCATGCACTAGAACAAAGGGGATCACCCCACCAACAACCACTCACACCATCTGTCACCAACTTTAAATGCACACAGCCCCATTCAGCCATCAAACCCACCACACAGCATCACACATAAAATATTTTACAGGTACACCTCTCTAGAAACCAGCAAGCTGCTACCAAATGAAAGGAAACCACCCCGCCCCTAACTCTTTACTACAGAGAACAGCAACTTGCAAGCTGGGCACCATCCCCAGTCAAACAAAACTCAGTCCAATGAAGGGATCAATGAAACCATCACCCACTGTTCCTTGCAGAAGTCATTATCCAAATATAAATGAATGGTAAACGGCCATGACTAGCTCCCACTCACTCTACAAATTATTCTCTGGAGACCATGTATTCTACCATTACTTTCCCACTAAAACAACAACCTTGAAGCACTAACAAAAAAAAAAAAGAAATCATCTTCTTTAAATATAAAATTCTATCCATGGCCTACCTGTCCACTGAGTTACATACAGGTCACCCTGGGCATAAACTAGCAATTGCAAACTCACACCAAAATGTGACACTACATCCCCCACTTCAGTAATATAAAAACCTAAACCCCACCCTAAATCCACCTCACTTTGTCTCAGCCCACGCAATAATTAACCCATCACCACCCAAAGCTTAACTAACCAATCTCTTATCACTATACCTAGCCATTCTATTCCTCTGTACTCCCCCAACCCCACTTCACTTATACTAGGTCTCGTCAAGATGGCCCTGGACAAATTAGTTTGTCCCAACCTCATTTATTAATTGGGTAGTTGATTTAATCCTTTTCAGTCATGACCCAGATACTGTAAATAATTGACAGATGATAAAATACTTGACAGGTGTACGGTGTATAACAACATATTATATTTCAATGAAAAATAATCATCAGCAGCAAAGCAGAAGCATTACAGAATGTAGAAGAACACAAACTAGCTAAGTAACCTTTGATATGAAATCAGTGATAAAATACAATGAGCAAGGATTTGTTGCAGAATAAATGGCTAAGCTTCTGGTGTCATTCTAAGGGGATCCAGTATCTGTCTGCCTGGGATGACATGGTCGACAGACCACAATGCTTTGCCAGAGATGGCCTGCACCTGTCACCCCTGGGATTCCGGATATTGGCTAAGGCTCTTGTTGCCCCTATAGTGCCTTTTTAGTCAAGGTTCAAATGACAAATTCACCACCATAACAGGAACAGGCAAGCAAAAACTGAGGGTAATGCTACTCAATGCTAGAAGTCTAAATCTCAAAATGCACCCACTCTAGGCACTCCTTAAAATGGAGAACATCGATGTCCGTGCAGTGACTGAGACCTGGTTCAAGGCACAAGAGAGCACCCCTGCATTACCAGGCTATAACTCATACCACACTTTTCGGCCATCTAACCTGGACCAGAACACCAAAGGCGGAGGTGTGTCCATATTCATTAAGGATAGCCACACCTCCAGGCTAGTTGCTCAGCATAATGCAGCCGAGGTTATCCAAGTGCAACTAACTCTGGGCAAAACTGCCATCCAAATTGTAGCTTGCTACAGATCCCCCACCATGCCCCTGGATTCCCACTCCTCTTTTCTTGATATACTGGAAAATATTAGGGTTCAGCCAAACACCCTAATATTGAGTGATTTCAACTACCCCACCATTAACTGGGAAAACTACTCATGTACCAACTCCTTCTCTCAGCGCTTTCTGGAATTCATAAATTCCAATGCCCTGGACCAACTTATCCACACCCCCACCAGGGGCAACAATATCCTAGACCTAGACATTACCAGCATGAGTGACTGGTGTTCCACACCTGAAGTCAACTCCTTGTTGGTCAGATCCAACCATAAGATAATCTCCCTAGATATCCACATCCCTCCCCCACCCCATTAAGAAAACCATGGTAAAACATTTCTCCAAAGCCAACTTCATGCTTCTTAAGACAGAAGTGGTGAACTTCATGACAGCCATGCAGATGGACAATACAGTTACGACTGCTGAATTCAACACAAATGCAGTCTATAAGCACTTACACGGGTGCATGGATCATGCTATCCCAAACAGATTGACAGATACTATCCTCCAAAAAAAAAGAAGCCAATCTGGTGGTCCCCTGTCATAAGCAAACTCTACAACAGAAGGAAGAAATTGTTGCAAAAAAGAGTAAAATCCCATGAGTGGAGGAGCTCCCTGGTAAGCCTCAGCAAGAAGCTGAGATCCCTTATAAGATCCTCCAAAGCTAGCTATGAAAACAAGATTGACACTGATTCTAAGGACAACCACAAAACATTATATAGCTATGTCAAGAATCTCAATGGCAACACCCAGATCTGCTCTGAGTTACAGCACAGTGGCACAAAAATACAGAACCAACTGATATTGCCAACATCCTGGCAGATAGGGTCAGTGCTAACTTTACCCCCCTCTCACCCCCTAAAGGGCCCATATCTATACAGGAAGAATGCAGAGTCTCTGTAATCACAACTTCACAGGTAAAAGCAGCACTCTCTAAAGCCAAAAACACAGCATCCATGGGACCGGACAACATCTCAGGCTGCGTTTTACACGAACAGCATAACGAACTGGCTACCCACCTAAACACAATGTTCAATCATAGCCTCACATCAGGCTTTGTACCCACTGAATGATGCACAGCAACAGTTATCCCACTCCACAAAGGGAGAGCCACCACTGATCCTGGGAACTATCGCCCTTTTAGCCTGACAAGCCTGGTCTGCAAGGCCATGGAGCGTAACATCATGGGATTCATAAACAAAGATATTGGTAACCTCCAAACTCTGGACCCCACCCAGTTTGGGTTTGTGAAAGGCAGATCATGCCTCCCGAACCTGGTCAACTTCTTTAAGGCAGTCACCAAAGCCGTATATGAGGCTAAGGTGGTTCACACAGCCTATCTTGACCTTGCCAAAGCTTTCGACACCATCCCCCATTCTGGAATTATAGCTAAACTCACTAAACTATGTATAAATCCCGATATCACAAGATGGGTTGCCAACTGGCTCACTGACAGAACCCACACTGTAAAAGTTGCTGACTCCAAATCTGACTTCAAACCAGTGACAAGTGGAGTACCACAGAGATCAGTCCTGGGACCTCTTCTGTTTGGTATCTACTTCTCTGAAGTACAGACTAACAGAGAAGGCCTCTGGATAATGAAGTTCACAGATGACTGCAAACTAGGAGCTATAGTCGAGTCACCAAATGATGTGGACATCCTACAGAAGGGCCTCACTGAGACAGATGCCTGGTGTCAGAGCCATGGCCTCAAGCTCAATGCCCAAAAGTGCATTGTTATCCTCTTTGGTAAAAACTCTGTACCCATGAACTACCACATAGACGGCAGTCTTCTTAACACCGAATGTGTGATAAGAGACCTTGGGACCCAGGTGGACAGTAGTCTCTCCTTTGATAAACACATTGCCACAGTAGTCAGGAAATCCTTCTACATGGCACACCTCATCACAAAAGGGATCTCATCCAGGAAAAAAGAGGTCATTGTTCCCCTCTACTCGACACTAATTAGACCCATTATAGAGTACAATGCCCCTTTTGGAATGTACCTCACAAGACATCTGCAACAGCTGGAAAGGCCAGAGAAGTACCTCGCAAAGAGGATTACTGGCCTCAAACAGATGCCCTACACTGATAGTCTCAAAAAACTCCAGCTTTACTCTGTAGCATATCGCCTACTCCGAGGTGATCTCTGCCTAATATATAAAGCTATGTCAAACCCAGAGCTGTTGGACATGCTACACCTAAAGAAATCCCAATCCCTCTGAACGATACGCTCTAGGGACCTAAACCTTGTCACCACAATAAACAGGAATTGCTGGAGGGATAGATTTCTGCCCCAGAGACTTCCTATACTCTGGAACAAGCTACACATCTATGTCAAGCAAAGTTCCTCATTAACACTCTTTAAGAAAAATCTTGATGAGTGGATAGGAAATAGGAAATACACCCCGGGGATCACTTCTGTGGCTCTGCTCAACAGGGGCTCAGGAAATTAACTTTCTTGGGTTGACATAAGCTAGGTAACATTGTTGGCTAGGCTTACTTATGCCCTTGGGCCGATAGCCTAGTACCTACCTATGAACCTATGAACCTAATCATCTTCTTTCAGCTGTTCCCGTTAGGGATTGCCACAGCGGATCATCTGTTTCCATTTCTTCCTGTCCTCTGCATCATGCTCTTTCACACCAACCGCCTGCATGTCCTCTCTCACCACATCCATAAACCTCATCTTAGGCCTTCCTCTTTTCCTCTTACCTGGCAGCTCCATCCTTAGCATCCTTTTCCCAATATACCCAGCATCCATCCTCAGCACATGTCCAAACCAACGCAATCTTGCCTCTCTTGCTTTGTCTCCAAACTGTCCAACCTGAGTTGAGACTCTAATATACTGATTCCCAATCCTGTCCATCCTAGTCTCACCCAGTGCAAATCTTAACATCTTTAACTCTGCCACATCCAGCTCTGACTCCTGCCTTTTCGACAATGCTACCATCTCCAACCCATATAACATAGCTGGTCTCACTACCCTCTTGTAGACCTTCCCTTTCACTCTTATTCGTACCCGTCTGTCACAAATCACTCCTGACACTCTTCTCCACCCATTCCACCCTGCATGTACTCTCTTCTTCACCTCTCTTCCACACTCACCATTACTCTGAACTGTTGATCCCAAGTACTTAAACTCATCCACCTTTACCAGCTCTACTCCCTGCATCCTCACCATTCCTCTACTCTCCCTCTCATTTACACACATATATTCTGTTTTAGCCCTGCTGACCTTCATTCCTCTCCTCTCTAAAGCATATCTCCACCTCTCCAGGGTCTCCTCAACCTGGTCCCTACTCTCACTACATATCACAATGTCATCTGCAAACATCATAGTCCACAGGGCCTCCTGTCTAATCTCATCTGTCAACCTGTCCATCACCACTGCAAATAAGAAAGGGTTCAGAGCTGATCCTTGATGTAATCCCACCTCCACCTTAAATGTATCTGTCACTCCCACTGCAGTCCTCACCAATGTCACACTACCCTTGTACTTATCCTGTACCACTCTTACATACTTCTCTGCCACTCCCGACTTCCTCATACAATACCACAACTCCTCTCTAGGCACCCTGTCATATGCTTTCTCTAAGTCCACAAAGACACAATGCAACTCCTTCTGACCTTCTCTGTATTTCTCCAAAAACACTCTCAGAACAAATATTGCATCTGTAGTGCTCTTTCCTGGCATGAAACCATACTGCTGATCACTAATCATCACCTCCCTTCTTAACCTAGCTTCCACTACTCTTTCCCATAACTTCAAGTTGTGACTGATCAGTTTTATCCCTCTGTAATTACTGCAGCTCTGCACATCACCCTTATTCTTAAAGATAGGTACCAAAACACTTTTTCTCCACTCCTCAGGCATCCTCTGACTTTCCCAAATTTCATTAAACAATCTGGTTAAAAATTCCACTGCCATTTCTCCTAAGCACCTCCATGCTTCCACTGATATGTCATCTGCACCAACAGCCTTTCCATTCTTCATCCTCTTCATAGCTGTCCTTACTTCCTCCTTGCTAATCTGCTTCACTTCCTGATTCACTATCCCCACATCATCCAACCTATGAACCTATGAATGCGATATTTGTTCACAGGAGATCTGAGGTTTTTCTGCCAATTCTAATGATTTCTTTTCCTTTTCTTTACTTTTGCCTTGTGCTGTGGACTGGTTTTGTTTAGGACCAAGGGGCACACTGTGAGAAACAAATGATTCACTGGTAAGTCATTCTTTTTTATGTTGCAGGCAGCAGTCAACTATAGAAGGTGACTTTTTAAGGCAGTAACTATTTGCAAATCTTGCGGAGGAAGATGGAGATATGTTAGCTTGATTTTTTTAGAAAGATGGGTTGGTGTATACTGCTTATAAAGTGATACTGCATATATACATATATATATATATATATATATATATATATATATATATATATTTTTATTATTGTTCATTTAGAGGTATTGATTACTTCTATATTATTGTTCATTTAGAGGTATTGATTACTTGATTATGCTGTCCTTTCTGTATTATTCCTTTCAGCTGTCCTCTCCTCATTCTTGAGTATTGTGTGCATGTGTGTATGTGGGATCTATATTACCATGCTGAAAGATGTGTTCACCAAACACGTCTTAATCGACATGGAAATATTGACTTGTTAAAATCCCAAATGGCTGCTTCAGTGAATTTTTTCTTAGGGGAAAAACTCGCTCGGCCGTACACAAAAAAAATCAAACTTTCAAACCCTACACCCCCACAGCCCACCAAACTCCCCCACAACTAAATATACCAGCTCTGAGATCGTACTACAGTGGGGAAAAGGATAAATCCCCGATAACGGCCAAGCAATTTTTTCACATGGGAAAAATTTCGCTGAAGCGGCCATTCATGATTTTAAAGGGTTGATATTTCCATGTCAATTAAGACATGTTTGGTGAACACGTCTTATGACATGGTAATATAGACCCATGTATTTGTGAGTGTGACAGAATTATTGTAGGTGAGTGCATGTGTTTAATAAACAAAATCCAAAAAAAAGGCTGTAAAAGGATGCCCTGTCTTTGTACAATTTTATGTATGTGGGTGTGTCCATTAATGTGTATATATGAATATGAATATTTTGTGTTAATTAGATGCCCCTGATTTTAATGTCCTCAGTCACTGATTCTCTCATCTGCCGGTTGAGTGGTCTCTACAGGACCTAGGCATTGTTTTTTTTTTTTTTTTTTTAATACAAGAAACATCTTTATTAAATTATCATGTAGAACATAGGCAATGTTACATTTATATAAATGAAAATAAACCATAGCGACACAATCTCAATTGCAAACATTATACATTCCAAACCATGCCAACACAACTGTAGCTGTGAACATTCTACATCAATTTTAATATATCCGGTCATTGTTAGTCGAGCATTACATAGTTCATTAAAAAACAACCTTCTTTTAAACCTTGTTCCTCCTCTGCATATATTGATCACACATTTCCCATTTTCTTCCTAAGTAATTTTCTCCTGCCATTTTCTAAAGATCTCGGTTCCAGTTGTTTTATTTTTGTTGCTATCTTCACTACTTCTTGTAAAGTTAGTTTGGACCTTGATTTCCATTTTCTAGTAATTGCTTTTTTCACAGCCATCATAATTAGGTTCAACAAGGCCTAACTATGTCTAGGCAATTCCAATTCTGTATCATAGCTCAAAAAAAATAATTTTCCTAGTTACTCCAATTTGCTCACCCAGCATCTTCGGCAGAGCAGACTGCAGGGATTCATTAAAATCTGCCAAATCGTTGTACTTACAGAAAATATGTTCCCAGTTACCTCTTTCTTCCCCATCACACCTCCAACATTTTCTGTCTACCTGAGGAAAAATTCTTTGGAGTCTGCTTGTGGTATATTGGAAAAAACTGGCAAAAGAGCCAAGGAATTGGGAGCAAATAGCTAGAGAGGGAAAGGTAATAGAGTGGGAAGACACCAAGAACTTATTTGGACTGTAGGCTAGAGATTACCTTCCATATCAAGGATTGATATCAGAGTATAAGCGAAGAGAAAGAAATAGAGTTGCCTTAAACAAAAGACAAACGCTGGTAGAGTTTTTACTAGAATCTAGAATAGAAACTGCCACTAAGAAAGGAATAATTTGTAGATTACATAGAATACTGCATAACTATATGAATCAAATAGAGGAGGTTTGAAAGGATTGGGAAGAGAGACTGGATAAGCAATTCAAAAGAAAACAATGGGGGGATATATGTGTGTCTCCCAAATATGCAACAAAATCCAGAAGATTTAGGATCTTTGCTGGGACCTTGGGATCCTTGTTGAAAATTCCTAATTGTTTGACTATCATATCTCCACACAAATTCTAAAAGCCTTTTATATGGCACATTTCATTTCCAAAGGCAATTCCACTTGATTCAAATAAGCCTTAACTCCCTTTTACTCATATCACACCAGACCCATTACTGAATATAATGCACTTTTTGTCTTGTATCTGGTTAAACGTATCACACAACTTGAGAAACCTCAGAAATTGATAGCTCAAAAGGTCAGAAGCCTCAAAAATCTTAGTTATATGGAGAGATTGTCAGCCCTTTCTAAGTATTCAGTCTTTTACATACTCATTCATGGAAACCTGTATCTAGCCTCTTGGGTCATGAAAGATCAAACCCTATTTAACCTTCTATTCCTTCACAGAACTAATGCTACCTGAAATACTCAGCTAAAGGGCGTAAACCTTATTCAGCACATAAATAAGACATGTTAATGTGGTAGATTCATATTTCAACATATCACTCAGCTCTAAAACAATCTTCCACTACATACTAAGAAGAATAACACTCTTGCCACCTCAAAGATAAACCTAGATAATTGGATGGGCAGCCTCAAACTCTTTTCCAGTCTATCTTGTCTTGCCCTCCTTGAGGGTTGAGGGAAGTTTTGAATAGGGATTTTTGGCTAGGCTTGTAATGGCTTGAAGGCTGATTGCCTGGTACTTCCCTTTGAACCTATATATATTTACATATTACAGAGATCAACATAGATATAGATACATATACATACACACACACACACACACACACACACACACACACACACACACACACACACACACACACATACACACCTGCACACAACCACGCACACACAAATGCACACACACACACACACACACACACACACACACACACACACACACACACACACACACACACACACACACACACACACACACACACACACACACACACACACACAGTTGTGCTTGATATAGTCAAGTAGCTGTTAGCTCGTGGATGGTCAGTTGCAGTCTGATGAAACATGAGTCATCCATTGCAGGAAACTAAAAGAACAGGACTTGCCTCCCCTCCTCCTTACAGGACCCTTACTAAAGCTCATACTTGAGGATCACTGAGATGAGTCATGTAATATTATTTCATCAAATCCAGCACATTGACCATTCACCAGATCAACTAAAAATTGCAGCAAAACTGCACCAATCTCAAAAGGAAACCAAACAGCCAATTATTGCAATTGTTAAAGCACAGCAGGAAAAAACTCAAAAAGCAGTTCATGTATTTGAAGAGCTTTCCCCCTCACAAGCCTGATGTGGAGACTCTTTCAGCAACACCACTACACCTGACTTAAATCTACCAATTCCATGGTCACATTGCTACAGTCATCATCATCATCATCATCATCATCATTATCCCCTTTTTCCCATTTTTCTACATGTGTTGAGGGTATCATGTTAACTGTCACCATCTCTCTCGATTCATTACCACACTCCTGCCTTCTTTGACACTCATGCCTGACTGTCACAGATCTCTTTCACACAATCCATCCATCTCTTTGCTGGATGCCTTCATTTTGTCTTATCTTCTTCCTGTCTGTCCCACATCTTCTTTATCAGATTGTCTTCTGCTTTTCTGCACGTGTCCAAGCCATTCTAATCTGTTCTCTTTGATCTTTCCTGCAATTGGAGCTACTTTGGTTTCTGTGCTTATGTCTTCATTTCTTCATCTGTCCCACGGTGTGCATCCTACCACCCTTCTCAGGCACTTTATTTACATCCATGATAGCTTCATCATCTGCTCTGCCTTTACTGTCCAGGTTTCTGTATCACAGAGTACTGCTGGTCACACCACTTTCTTTTCAGCTTCTGTGGCATTCTTCTGATATAGACTACACGTCAGATTCTATGCCATTTGGCTGCAACCCCTCTGATTCTAGCTTTAACATCTTCATTCAGATTTCCCTTCTCCATAACCACCCCTCCCAGATACTTGAAGCTGTTTACCTGTTCCACTATCTTCCCTTCTATCTCAGTTCTCAGCCTCTTTTGTTTTCCCCAGTTTGCTGCCATTACCACTGTCTTATATGTGCTTAGTTTCTTCTTCAGTTTTACATTCCATTCCCCTATCCTTTGCTGAATTTCTTACTCAGAGTCCACCTGCAATGTCACATCATCTGCATACAGCAACTTTGTTGATCTGTCCCCTATGAACTGGTTGCTAATGTACACCATCACCAGTATGAACAGCAGGGGAGGGGTCAGAGCTGAACCCTGGTGGATACCCACTCCCACTGAGAACCCCTCTGTGAGACCGAGCACTGTTTGTGCTTAAGTCATTGGGTCATTGTACATAGCCTGCACTAATTCTACCAGTGCTTCTGGTAATTTGAACCACCACAGGTATGATCAAATGAGCTTTCTCGGGACCTTGTCATATGGTTTCTCTAAGTCTAAGAATGCCCATTTGGAATCTTTCCTCATCTCTAGCTTCTTCTCAACTATCTGTCTCACTGCAAACATTGGGTCAGTTGTGTTGCAGCCTGATCAGAATCTGAACTGCCGATCTACCATCTTACATTATACTACTGTGCGTATCCATTTATCAGTCACCCTTTACAGCTCTTGAATGCAATGTGACAGGAGTTTGATGCCTCTGTACTGCCCACAGTTGTGGATGTCCCCTATTCTTGTACACTAGCATGAGTATACATATTTTCCAGTCATCTGGGATACGCCTTTCTCTCCACATTGCTATGAGTACCCTCAGAAGCCATTTCTCCCCATCTCACCCAGCTATTCTTACTTCTTCTAGGGTGGGCTCCTCTTCTTTTTCTCTCATCGTAAGCTGTTTCTGCATTACTAGAAAAGAGCAACAGTTGATATTGAGTGATTCAATTAAGAGTACATCTGACAGCTTTTGAAAGCAAATATGGCTGTCAACAAACTGTGCACAATACAATGTATGCTAATTGCTAACCATGCATACAGATAGATAGATAGATACAGATACAGATATAGATATAGATATAGATATAGATATAGATATAGATATATATAGATACAGATACAGATATAGATATAGATATAGATATAGATATAGATATAGATATAGATACAAATACAGATACAGATATAGATATAGATATAGATATAGATATAGATATACATATAGATACAGATACAGATACAGATATAGATATAGATATAGATATAGATATAGATATAGATATAGATATAGATGGGCGACTGAGGCTGAGGCACAGATAGAATAACAGAAATGAATAAATTCTGATTGCCAGCGATGCATTTTTAAGAAGTCTTTGTTTTTTATATTAAGAATGCCCAGCCTGTTCATGTGTCATTTCTGAGAATCTAAATGCAAGCATTATGAAAACTGAAATCTATACAAAATGACAAAAGAGTAACACATACTATGAGTAATGTAGTAATCCTAATATATTGTGATGCACTCTTTCATTTTGTCGTTGTTATTTTTTGCTGTTTCCTATATTTTACATAGCAGAGTGTGGAGCACAGATTAGCCTTGTAAGGGTACACTGAACTGCTAGAATCTGACAAATGTGTTCTGCATTAGTTGCCATTTCATTTATTTCAGCTTCCTTAAACATTAATGTCTTCCAGCTGCTCAGGCTCAAACAACAGATGCCTCTCAGTATGCAGTGTAAACATGAATTTCACTGGAAAAGAGGCTGAAAACTGCCTCCTTAACACAGTTCCAATACTTTTCCTCTGAAATGGAGAAAACCTTTTGACACATTCAGAGCTGTTATGGACTCCTCTGGGAACATACGATAGTAAATTTGTCTGAAAATGTTTTTCTCCACTGATCTTTATAAAAAAAAGAATTGTGCCACTAGAAAGTGATTAACTTCCTTACATGTAGCCAGTGATGCAGAGGGGAAGAGTGCATTTCTATTAACCTTGGCTTTCTGTTTTCCTCCGTTGTAATAAGTTAAGTCCCACCAGTCCCATGTGCCTACTTTCTGTGGTGATCCCAGAGTTCAGTGTAAGTTAAAAGACTGTCTCAGCTTAAAGCTTTTTAAAGTCAGGCCCAAGTCATTTAGTATAAATCATAATTTACATCTCAGATTTGGTTTAGAGTATCTGGAGGAAGGCACTAATAACACAATGTGGTGGTGGAATGGCTATTTTAATTAAACCACCCTTGAGATTGTACAGTCAAGCTTAAATAAAAAAAAATGCTGCAAAGTAATAAGTACTGCTTTTATTCTTGAATATTACATACTAAGAAGCAGTTCTTAGATTTAGGATAATTCATTTTAGTTATTAGTGAATATATTTGGGTCATATGTTTCATATAAAGCAACATTCAGAGTGGAAAGTTTGCTGGCTCTCTGGACTGGTTACCAGACCAGCACCAAGTGCCACTGCCTTGTCTACAGTCTAAGTGTTCTCCTGCGCCTGTATGGCCTTATGGTCATGTCAAATACCACACATTAAGTGGTTTAACAGTGATCTGTAAAATACATGTAGATGTGTTTGCATTATGCATATATGTATGTGTGTGTGTGTGTGTGTGTGTGTGTGTGTGTGTGTGTGTGTGTGTGTGTGTGTGTGTGTGTGTGTGTTGGAGGGGGTTGCATACAACTAAGGACTGATACCACATTTATGACTGATTAATTTCCTTACAACTGTTGTTTTCTGGACAGCCCTAGATTCCCAGCAGCTTTGTATACTACAAATCAGAAACAACAAAATTAATGCAAGGGAATTTGTCAAGATGATATACATGCAAGCAAAACATTGCAGCGGCATGGCATCCCTTAGTATGAATCTATTACATCTTTGGGAAAAATGTACTAGTTTCTTTTTGCACAGATTCAAATTACATTTTTCAGTAGTCAGAGACTGCCAAAATATCTGTTTTGTAGAGTCCTTATAAATTACCATCGCACTACTTCAGATAAAGAAGGCTTCATATAATGTTTCCAGTTTTATTAAACTTGAAATGGCCTCAATATGAAGGACAGTCCTTGGAGCAATTTATATATACTGTTATCTGGTTATTACCAATAAAGATGTCATAGACTAATAGACTCTGAACTTTTACTATTATTTTTTTTGTTTCATTATTTGATGAATTTATTAAGACCAATTGGTGATATGTTTAATTATTTACTTAAAAGCCCTGGCAGAATGAGGTCATGGGATCACCTAATTTGCATGATTGCTCAACTGATGAGTTCATAGGATCATAAAAAGTTACTAGACTATTGGCCCTGATCCTCTTACAAGCCTAGCTAAGAATTTCACCCATGTTCCAACAAGTTAGCACCCTATGCCACTGTCCAGCAGGGACATAGGTGGAATCCCAGGGGTGTATTTTCTGTTCCCCATCCAGTTATCCAAGTTGTGCTTAAAAAAGTTTAATGAGGTACTCTACTTTATGTGGAGATGGAGTCTATTCCACAAAAGGGGGAGACTCTGGGACACAAATCTGTCCCACCAACAAGTCCTACTGATGTCACAGACCAGGTTAAGGTCTTGCGTGCAGGTTACTCGAGTGGAGCTTGTCTTGCGGATATGTAGCAGTCCTGTCAGGGCGGCGTCTGAGATTGCTTTGTATGCCAGACAGAGGTCACCTCTGAGGAGTCTGTAGGAGACTGAGTTGAGGGACAGGACTTTTAGCCTGTCTGTGTATGGTAGATGTTTGTGGCCCTGGATTCTCTGGGTGAGGAATCTGTGTGATCTCTCCAGCTGCTGCATGTGCTTTGCGAGGTACATGCCGAAAGTGGCATTGTATTCAATAATCGGCCTTATAAAGGAAGAATGCAGGGATGTTATGACCACCTTGTCCCTGGATGAGATACCCTTACTAATGAGGTGGGCCATGTAGAAAGCTTTCTGCACAACGGAGGCAATATGGTGGTCAAAAGTCAGTTTGCTATCAACCTGAGTTCCCAAGTCCCTCATGACTGATTGCATCCTTAGTGCCTTATTATCAATGTGATAATTTGTGGGGACATCATTCTCCCCAAAAGGGATGATGATGCATTTTGTGGCATTCAGTTTGAGGCCATATTTCTGGCACCAGTCATTTGTATTGGTGAGACCCTCTTGGAGGATGCCCACATCACTAGGGGAATTGATGACAGCACCCAGCTTGCAATAGACTAGATTTGGCTTGCACCTCTGAGAAGTATATCCCAAACAACAGAGGCCCCAAGATTGACCCCTGGGGTACACCGCTTTTTACAGCTCTACTACTTGAGGTGGCTTCCCCTATTTTGACTAGGTGGGTTCTATCAGTAAGCCAGTTTGCTAACCATCTGTTAACATATGGATTGATGCCTAGTTGAGAGAGTTTATCTATTATACCTGAGTGGGGAATAGTATCAAAGGCCTTGGCCAGGTCAAGGCAGGTGGTGTGCACCGGCTTCCCCTTATCTATGGCCTTGGTGACTGTCTCAAAGAAGTCGACCAAACTTAACAGGCAGGACCTCCGCTTGACAAAACCAAACTGTGTTGGATCAAGTGTCTAGATGTTGCCATTGTCCTTGTTAATGAAGTCCATGATAATCCATTCCATGGCCTTGCAGATCAGGCTAGCTAAGCTGATAGGTCTACAATTCTCTGGATCGGTGGAGGCTCCACCTTTGTGCAGAGGGATGACAGTAGCTGTCCTCAACTCAGCTGGGATGAAGCCAGTACTCAGGCTTTGGTTGAATAGGCTGCTTAATGGTGCGGCAAGTTCCTGCCTGAGTTCATGTAGGATGCAGCCTGGGATGTTATCGGATGCCAAGGAGGCAGTATCGATTGCCTTTGAGAGGGCAGTTATGACTTGCTCTCTAGAGATAAGGGGAGGGGGCAGGTACTGGAGATGTCCTGTTTTACTGATGGGGGGACAGAAGAGTGAAGTTTTCACTGAACCTGTCTGCCAGAAGATTGGCTATATCAACAGGGTTTGTGTATGTGGTGTTCCTGACCACCAGTTCTGAGCAGATCTGGGTGCTTCCCTTGAGACTGCGGACATATATGAAGAAAGCCTTATGATTGTCTTTAGTAGATCTGGTCAGTTTAGACTTGAAGTTTGCTTTGGAGAATTTCACTAGTGCTCTTATTTGCTTGTTCATGCTAAGGAGAGATTCCTTCCAATTAGACACCTGCTCCTTCTTGGTCATGGACAGCAATTTTTTCCTTTTATTATAGAGTTTATTTATTGTAAATGTCCACCAGACAAGTTTACTCTTCCTTGAGGAGGATGATTTCGTCCTGTCTGGTATTCCTGATTCCGTGCAGCTGTATAAATGCTCATATAGCACTTTGGTGTAAGTTTGGACATATGTGCCAGTTTCTGTGGAGGGTGAGTGGCTGTGAAGCTGTTCATACCGGTCGTAATCAGCTTTGGAGAAGTTTTTTTGTTTGAAAGTGACTGCTTTGTAGTCAGATCTTACCAAGGATGATGACACTGTAGGGATACTGCAGTGGTTACTCATTACTTTCACCTCTTGTGGGGGTGTCAACCAACTGGTCCAAGGCATTTGCATTGACGAAATCAAGGAATCTCTGGGCATTTGTGTTTTGGCATGAGTATTTCTTCCAATATATGGTTAGATAGTTAAAGTCACCCAAGATCAGGGTAAAGGGTTTAATCTTGATAGATTCAAAGAAGTCCAGATAGGTGGAGTGGGCATCTTGAGTCAGAGTTGGAGGCCTGTTGCTAGCTATGATTTGAATAGGGGTCTTGTCAGTTGTTAACTGCATCTGGAGTATTTCCTCTGCATCATATTGTTTGACCAACCTAGAGGTGTGCATGTCTTTTATATATATTGCAACTCCACCTCCTTTTGTTTTGCTGCCCACGGCTTAGGGTCTGAATGAATGATAGGATGAGTAACCTGGTATGGCTGGGGTGCTCTCTGCAGCTTTGAACCATGTTTCTGTGACTGCACAAATGTCAGCATCTTCCAGGGCTAAGAATGCTTGCAAGGAGTGCAGCTTCATGTTTAGACTCCTAGCGTTTAGCAGCATGACCTTTAATTTACGGTTTGATGAAGTTTTCACGCTGGTAGTTTTGACCTCATGGCATTGCCTAAAAATGGCACAAGGGGGGAGGCAAGAGCCTTTACCAAGAGCCTGAAGCCCAAGGGAGACAGATGCAGGCCATCTCTGGCAAAGCATTGTGGCTTGTGGATCATGTCATCCCAGGCTGTCAGGTACTGGATCCCCTTTGAATGACACCAGAAGCTAAGCCAGTTGTTAAAGTCAATCATTTTCTGTTTGTATTGAGACATCGTTCTGGGTGATGGTAGAATGATGCTTAAAGCTATGGACATACCTGCCTGGGGCACATACTCAGCAAGCTCAATCATGTCTCTCTTTATATAGTCCAGGGAGGTACGTCTCAGGTCATTCACTCAGACATGGACTGTGACAGAGTCATAACAGTACCTGTTGAGAGACTTGAGAGCATTGGTGATATGGCGGACTCTGGCACCCAACAAACAATTAACCATGACTTTTTCCTTATCCAGCCTGGTAAGAGGCACATCTCACAATGGAGTCTCCTATGACTAAGATGTTGGGTTCATGTTTAGGCCTTTGTGGCTGTGAGACACAGGTGTGTGGACTATGTGTGGCATGTGGTGTGGTGGGCAGTGGAGTTTGCATGCATTTCTGCTCTTACTCAGCCCTTACTCCAGTTATCCTCTGTCCTGTTTAATATTACTCAAACTTTTTTATTCACCAGTCACTGAGGCAGTCCCATCAGCCCACCATTCATTCTGTTAAATATTATTTCCTTGTCCCTAAAATGAAGTTTGCTCCTTTCTTTGGAGGTCATGCCCCTTTCAGATGTTTGCATTCTTTTTAAATTTATTTTCTTTCTCTAGCCTCAGAAACAACTTATTTTGGATCCATTCCATGTTTATTATTTTCCTTTTATCTTTTAGAAAGTGCAGCCGTAACTTACCTGAAATCATATCATATGCTGTTCACTTCACCCTCTACACCACCCTCATAGCTTTTCCCTGTAGTTTCCATATTAGCCTTACTTGTCTATCCTTATATGTTCTTCAGGCTGGATATAAAACTCTAGCTTTGACTTCAGCATCAATATACTAATTGACCGAGATGCCCATGAATCTCTGAGGGATCTTGAAGATTGTGGACAATATCCGTTTAATCTTGGCTACTACTTTTTTGTTCTTTTCCTGATGAGTCTTTTAATGTGTTAGTATTACTTCCAGGTGTTCTTTATCTGATCAGCTGGCATAAACTGTTCTTTGTAATGCTGCTTTTTAAGTGTATTTCTCATCACTGTATTCCAGCTGCAACTTTCTAGCTCCTAGTCATATTTCTAAGTCACTGGATAAATCGGATCCTTAGTTGTTGTTCTAATTGTTTCTCTTCTATGCAGGTGTCATTTGTGAAGACATAAATCCATTTTTGTGCCTCTGTAATGTCAGAATTAAACTCACTGAAAGGCACAAGTCCTTCACCTAGACTCCTTAGATCCTGGTACTCACTGCCCTTTCTTTGGACAGTATCTCTCTCACACTTAACCTCTACATCCATCATAGCAATTTGTTGCCTGTCCTCACCCCATCCTCTTGTGAAGCACTCTTCTATATGAGATAGAGATGAGGAATATACTCAAGTCCAGTTGATTTTCCTTAGCTATATCTGAGTTGCAAATTAATAAAATTATATAAGGTTAATCAAGCAAGAACTTCTAGCTATGAAGAGTTGCTACTTAATGAACTGGAAATATCTGTTTTCCAGACAAAATGTCACTCTTTTCTCATTCCTTTCTTTTTGATTTGGAGGTGGGTGGGTACCAGCCTTTGAAAAACCAAGGCTCTTTATGGCCTGTTGTTCCACCCCCCCACCCCCATTACATATCCCCACCCTTTGACTCCATTATCAATGAGGCACTCATCTTGGTCATTCCACAACTTTGATGGCTAATGGTGGTGGTGAGGCATACATGTGGCAGATTATCACCCACATGTGGTATTTTAAAATACATCAATAGGTGTCACACAGTCCATGTGACACTTCCACTAATAACATTTAGAACTGCACTATTGTAAATCTTTGAAAATGCAATGGAGTGCCTTTTGGCAACCAGAACTCATGGCCAAGAATTTCTGGGACACAGAATGAATAATCATCCTTCTGTACCTGCTTTTCTTGGAGACATTCAATATAGCAATTGTCCCCATGAAGAGTTTATGGCCTTTCATATCTAGTAGACGTGTGCATAAAAGATAACCACTGGAAAAGTTGAAAAGCAGGAATCAGAGACCAGAAAGTAGTGCTGATAAATTATGTATCAGCCTAATTATACAGCTTTCACTCACTGTCTCATGGTTAATTTTATGTTTTACTGAGGAATTCTGAGGCATATGTGGAAAACAGCATTTCATATTTTGACTGCTGGGTTTTTGTAATGATACAGTATACTGGCTGTTCATATAGCTCATTAAATATATTTGAATTCTGCTGTTTAATCCTATCCTGGTCCATGCTTTCATAATTAGTGTTGATAAAAAGGTCAACCCTGCCATTTGGCACCTTTAGTTTATGTTTTCAATTATATTGCATACATTATGTATGTATGGGAATTTGTCTGACCATCATAAACCAGTGAACTGCAATAATTTATTCCCTTTTTGTGTACCCACAACTGGCAGTATTAAAACTGCTGATAATGAGTACTGCTTCACTTACTAAAATGTTTCAAGATAGTGAAGGTGCGATTTAAAGTGTTGCATTGTGAATGAGTACCTGTATCACGGCTAACTATCTCCAGTGTGACCATTGGCTCTAGATGATTGTCACTGTTGAAGTGACACCCCCCAGCTCATGAGCAAAAAGTGAGACAACAAGGTTATGGATAGATTGTAGATGAATGTAGTTTTCCTGAAAAAGGGGGTGGGGGGCTACAAAATAAAACTCATGCAAGTAAGAACAGCAAAGCTGAATGAATTTTTATAAATGTTCATAAGATACTATAGCAAAGATGATATGCTCAGATAATAAGGCTTAAAAGACTGCTACAAACAGAGGAAAGAGTATAAAGCTGAAACATATATTTAATGAGAAGAATATCTACAGTGGTCATTAGCAAGCCAACAGCTGACAGACTGAAGCACTCATAATTTAAGCTCACCTATGAAGAGGTGGAAAGCGAATTTAATGATGTTATTGCCCTGCAGATTTCTTAACATTATTTCCATACATGTCATTAGAATACATGTATAGCAGGAGACAGAAAAAGAATGATAAGATGAGAGGATGCAAGACGTGACAGACATGATAAATAGAACCTTAGAAAATGTCGACTATGACACATGCAAACACACATGTGACAAGAAAAGTAAACAGAAGCCACAGAGGTGTATTACACAAGGCAATAGCTAGAAAACGGGAATTTAAACATGTCAATAACACATTAAACTCCAGATAACACAGTCTTTTAGAAGTTAAAAATAAAGTAAAAAGCATTTGGTGAGCCAGGAATGCCCTTAGAAACAATGCATGTCTTTTCTAAGTTGCCTGGTAAACCAGAAATCTCTGGTATACAAAAATGAGAAATGCAAAGAAATTAAAGCCAGTAACACAGAAGTGAGAAGATAGATAAATAATGAAGTGAAGCAAACTGAATTGAAAAAGGCAAGAACAAATGTAAAATACATACATTTAAAATATATCAAGAAAAGTGACATCAGACAGTGCAAGTAGAAGCGTGGACAGCATCGTTTCAGCGAGCATTGCTCACTGCAGAGTAAAGTGTATGCAAAATAAAGGAAAGCACAAATACTTTGTAAATGTAAGCAAAAATAAATGCACCAGGGACAAATTGTAATACGATTGCAACTAAGACAGAGAAAGACAACGATGTGTAAACAAGAAAAAATACATAAACATTATGTCATACAATAATCAAGTAGATAGTGAAAACAATGACACAAATAAATTATACGAGTTTCACTATAAATAAAGGACTCCATCAAAAGCAGATATTACAGTAAAAATACAAAAGCAAGAAATAATGACTAGTCATAAGGAAGTTTCAAGGATCTATTGCAAGTGCCCAAGTCCTAGGCAATTGAATGAAACTCTATGCAGTCAGAGTATCCTGTGGATCGCAAAAGGCCGCTAGTCATACTTACACTTGAATTATGTGTCTGACAAATATGCGCAGCCATGCATAGAGAATGGAGATATTGCACTTTATGTGAACATATATTCAAGTTTGAGTTAAGTAAGTTCTGCAACTGTGGGGGAGGAGTGTAGCTTATGGCTTTAGACAGAGATCAGTATGGGGGATTTAGGAAAAGGGAGCTTGGGAGAATTGTAGAGTCAGAGAGCAGGAGCGGAGTTTATGGCTAGGTAGCAATTGGGCACTTTAGGTTTAGGGAGCAGGAAGGGAGTTTAAGGTTAGGGAGCAGGAGGTGAGTTTTATATTTAGGGAGTAGGACTGACATTTTAGGTCTAGGGAGAATTCAGAGACTTAAGGCTTAGGAACAGGAATAGGATTTTCACATTTTGATAGTGATTGTGAACTTTATTGTTAGGGAATGGGAGTATGCCGCAACTGGTACGCCGCTAGCGTTGTTACCTCACACAAGATGTTCTTCCATTCGATTCTCTGCCGGGCTTGGGAGTGCCTACTGTGTGGAGTCTGCATGTCCTCCCCAGGGTTGGGTAGCATTCGAAAGACATGCGTGCGTAAATGGGCGTGCCTTCGTTAAGGTTGGGCGTCGAGCTGGCACCTCGGCATTTCATAAAAATCTACTGCTAATCATTAGCGGACTGGAGTTTCGCTATGGTGACCCCTTACCAGGAAAAGCTGAAAGACAAACAACAACAAACAAGATTGTTTGGGAATGGGAGGGGAAGT
The DNA here is from genome assembly GCF_019279795.1 of Protopterus annectens. Lineage (NCBI taxonomy): Eukaryota > Metazoa > Chordata > Ceratodontiformes > Protopteridae > Protopterus > Protopterus annectens. The sequence goes on along the minus strand of NC_056736.1, from coordinate 800,089,216 downwards.
TTTACAATTAGAAGTCAGATTAGGGAGTGAGAATTCTAGTTAGGATCGTGTTTATCAGGGTTCTGGTAGGGCTATGCAGTTTAGTAGGGTCTAGTTTAGGTAGGCTAGGTAATTAAGTAGGACTAGGTTAATGGGAGTTTGGACACTTTCCATTTAGACCAAGTGGCAGTGAGCAAATGTGTAATGAGCTACTGGCATTTAAGCACTTGTAGCAGATTCAACTTTCAGTAAAAAAAAATGTTATTACAAGGTTATACTTGACTAATGCCAAAGTCAAAGTTGTATTAATCTAATATAAGAATGTATGCATATGATAAAACGAAATTGTATGAGATAAAAGACCGTTTTACTGCTGAGTTAATAGTAGAGGAGAAGGTAGAAGCCTATGCTGTCAGAGTTCTACAAGTCAGAATAACTATTTTTTTCAGTTATCCCACAGTCAAAGCATTAGGTATGGTACAAATACTGAACACTCCAAATGAAAATGAAGACAGGAACATAGTTTACAAGCATGTAAGTAAAAATATATATGACTTTAAGTAACTACACACATACACACACACACACACACACACACACACACACACACACACACACACACACACACACACACACACACATATGCAGATTAAGCATGGCAAACTAAAAGAACTCTTAGGTAAAGCTGCATATCACTCCCTAGATAATCATAGTGGCAGTCTTCAAAAGTTGATCTCCTTTTCCCCTGAGATGAGAGTTGACGAATAGTTAGAGAAGCTCCATAAAACTGACATTACTAGAAAAAAATGCTGATTCACACTTGTGCAAGGTGACAAAATGTCCCAGTTTTTCCAGGATAGTCCCGGTTTGAAAGTCTCTGTCTGGGAATCCTGAACATTGCCTTTGGGACACAGAAATTTCCCAGTTTAGACTGCTCAGTCTGAATGGTGACCTGGCTTCCTGGGGCAGCCAGTCCCCCTGCTTTCCCATCCTGAGCAGCTCTGGGCACTTTGAGATTTTTCGGGGATGCCATTGGGTATCGGCTAAGGTTGGATGCCTTCGCCATGGCAGGAGCCTTCCAGGTCCTGCCACCATCAGTCAAATGATCCCTCAAGGACTTCCACCATGGGGGGGGGGCTCTACCTGACCACACTCACCCAGGTAGGAGCTCTCCAGGCTCTGCACCCATCTGCCCAATGATCCATTACCGATTTCTGCCAAGGCTGACCCGTACAGGCCTCCCTTTCGACCTGGCCAAGAGACCTTCCCCAGCTACGGCCTCTTCATGTTGGGGGATTCTGCTGCCTACACATCTCCTGCAGGCTACCACATTATGCTGGATCACTCATGCCCTCGGACCCTCTCGGGGGATTTTCCCTCCAATGCCTTCCACCCATCTGGAACTCTCCTCAGCCTCTGAGGGGCAGATCCGCTCTTATGAAGGCTTCAGAGCCCCCCCCTACTTTCCCATCTAGAGCAGCTCTGGGGACTTTGAGATTTTTCAAGGATGCCATTGGCTATGGGGTGAAGTTGGATGCCTTTGCCATGGCAGGAGCTCTCCGAGGTCCCTCTGCCATCTGCCCTGGTGCTTCATGAAGGACTTCCATCATGGGGAGCTCTGCCTGACGCCGCTCACCCAGGCAGGAGCTCTCTAGGCCCCACTGTTGTCTGCCCCAGCGCTCCCTTAAGGACTTCTGTTATTGGAAGCTCTGCCTGACCCCCCCCCCCAGGCAGGAACTCACCCAGCCCTGCCACTATCTGCCTCTCTCCTCCTTCCAGACTTCCATCCCAAAGGGGACATGATCCGTACCCCCTCACCCAGATGGGAGTTGTCCTGTCCAAGTAATTTTCCACCTCTCTCTCCACCATTGCAGACTTCCATTGGGATGGACCCCCCTCTGGGCTTCCTCTTCTACACAAGAGAGAGATCTTTTCCAGGGTTACATATCTCCCGACTGCTGCCAAATCATGCAGTGTCATGCATGCTCTTGGAGCCTCTCAGGGGATCTTCCTAGCCTCATGGAACTCTGCTGGGCCACAAGCCCTCAGACAGTCCCTCCCCCAGACTTCTGTGATATTGGGTCTCCCCTTTGCCTTGCACTTAGGGCTTTCAAACTCACAGGGGAGATGTCTCTGGGTCCCCCCATCTATGTGCATTTTGCAACACACCTCAGTCTCTTTCCCCCACGGTTCCAGGCGGCGACAAATGTGCATCATTTTGAGCCTCCTGACACATAGCCTCTTGCCTCCTGAGTGGTGCTTTTCACAGACTGGCATCCTCACAGTACTGGGTGAAGGATGGGAGGCCAACCTACTGGCTCCGGTGTGAGATGACATGGCAGCCCTATCTCCACTACCATGAGGGCCTGGAGAAGGGGATTGCAGCCTGGCTTCCTGGGGCGGCCCTCAAATGTCCCACTTTAGGTCCTGTAACAAAATGGTCACCTTGCACTTGTGTCTTGCTCATAATTACATTCAGAGGCACATCATTTAAACCAAGATATCCAGGAAAAGACAGGATTTATATGGAAATGGCAGTTGTCAAACTACTGTACAGACTGTGAGATATCCAACAAAGTAGATGGTATTTTTTATAAATCAGTTTAATCATGCAGAAGTTTTCAATAAATTAGAATTCATGTATAGATATCATTAGTTTGGACTTCAGTATCACAGCAAAAGCATCACAAACTTATTTTCCAATAAAGTCTTAATATGGTATACCATTTGGGGCCAGGTTACCAGCTATATTCTTTCTGTTTTGATACAGTTATTAATATAGGGTGTCAAGAATTCAAAGAATGTTTATATTAATATTATAGTGTATATCAGAAGGAAAAGAGAGCCCACTGGGACTCTGACATTAACAATGTTAGACAAATTTAAATAGAACGGTCTGACAATAAATCAGAGGATACATATAATTTTGATAGAAATACATTTACATTTTAGAGGCCTTATTTAAATGGCAAGTCACATGAGCAAAGGAAGGTAAGAGCAATTAATACAACTTCCAATTTATGGAAAAGAGGGTAAAAGTAGTTCGGGTATGGTTAGTCATAGTTTCAAGTTCGTAAAACTTTACACAGTTATGGGGCCTCTCAGAAATAGCAAAGGATGATATTCTTTTTTTTTTTAAAATAAAAATGTGAAAAGGGCATTATAAATGGGGAGGAAGATGGTGGCCACAGACACAACAATGTCATATTTTGTTAAATGCAGCCTGGTTCTGCTAGCAGAAACTCTGCACAGCTTTCTATATTCTTAGGCCAGATGCAGGAGAGCCATCAAAGAATTATCACCATGCATTGCTCAAAACTTTTATCTCCAGAATTATGAGCAAAGCAAAATATATTTAGGGAATAAACCCCCAAACTATTGATAGTTTTAAATACTGATTAAACAATGTCCAGTTTCAGTGGACTTCCCCATCTAACGCAAAAAAAAAAAAAAAAAGATATAGCTAAAGTAAGATGGAATGTCTATACATTGCCTGGCCATGGAAGTACTTTCCTATGTACATCTTGGGAAAATAATTTATCAATTAGGAAAATAATTTAGCAATTATCACTAATTTATCAGGCTTTGTCCCTACTGAATGGGACACTGCTACAGTCATCCTCCTCCATAAAGGGGGAGTGACTACAGACCCTGGGAATTATCACCCCATTAGCCTGACGAGTCTGATATGTAAGGCTATAGAGTGCATCATCATGGACCTAACTAACAAGGCTATAGGGAATATCCAAACTCAAGGTTCCACACAATTTGGTTTTGTGAAAGATAGATCATGCCTGCTCAATCTGGTTGACTTCTTTGAGTCAGTCACCAGAGCTGTGGATGAGGGCAAGGCAGTTCATACAGCCTACCTCAATCTGCCCAAGGTCTTTGATACCATTCCCCACTCAGGAATTATAGATAAACTCACCAAATTAGGCATCAGCCCTTATATCACTAGGTGGGTTGCAAACTGGCTCACAGATAGAAACCACAGTGTGAAAGTAGTGGACTCCAAGTCAGACTGCTGACCAGTCATGAGTGGAGTCCCACAGGGATCAATCCTGGGTCCTCTCCTGTTTGGCATCTACTTCTCAGAAGTCCAGGCCAACAAGCAGGGACTCCAGCTGACCATGTTCGCAGAAGACTGTAAGCTGAGAGTCATTATTAACTCCCCAAGTGATGTAGACATCCTACAGAAAGGCCTCACTGAGACCAATGATTGGTGTTGAAACCATGGCCTTAAGCTTAATGCCAAAAAAAAATGTGTTGTCATCCCCTTTGGGAAAAACTCAGTTCCCACTAATTACTACATCGATGGGAGCTCACTGAACACTGAAGGCATTATAAGAGATCTGGGGACACAGGTTGACAGCAACCTCTGTTTCGACCAACACATTGCTACTGTGGTCAGAAAGTCCTTCTATGTGGCACATCTCATTACTAAGGGTTTTGCATCCAGGAAGAAAGAGGTCATCATCTCTCTCTACTCTTCCCTCATTAGGCCAATCATCGAGTATAATGCCCCATTTGGCATGTACCTCACTTGACACATGCAACAGCTGGAAAGGCCACAAAAGTACCTCACGAAGAGGATCCTAGGCCTTAAACACATGTCATACATGGACAGACTCAAAAAACTCCAACTATTCTTTGTCTCATATCGTCTACTAAGAGGAGATCTCTGCTTGACTTGCAAAGCTATGTCTGACCAAACTCTGTTAGAAATGCTACAGCTAAAGAAATCCAAATCCCTCTGCACCACATGCTCCAGAGACCTCAGCCTCATTACCACAATCAGCAGAACATGCTGGAGGGGCAGGTTCATAACCCAGAGACTACCCATGCTCTGGAATAGACTTCCCATACATGTCAAGCAGAGCACCTCACTGGCCGTCTTCAAGAGAAATCTTGATGAGTAGATGGTAAATAGAAAGTTCACCCTGGGAATCACTCCAGTGGTTCTACTTGACAAATGCACTTGGAACTAACGTCGGGCAGCATGATGCCAGGACACTTCTATGGGCTAGGCTTGTAAAGCCCAGTACACACCTATGCACCTATGAACAGATGGTAGACTATAAGAAAGTGTATTCAATAGAACCTAATCAAAGAATCTCATTAGAATTGTGAGGTGGTCTTTCAGGTCCCATGCGCAGGTACCTATTCACTGTATGAGATGAAAAGGTAAAAGAAAATGCCACACCACATTTTCAGACATCTACGTATAGAAACATCATAGATGTGAGAAGTGAAAAGCAGTTTGAGTTACCTTAACATAAGAAATATTTGTTCAAAGTCTCCTACCTTATTGTGAAATAAACTCCAGAAGAAATGCAGTAAGACACCTATATGATATCCACCTATGTATTACAAAGGCCATCTTGGTGGTGGTAGAAGAAACATTTCCTATTAAAAATTAAGTTACTGAGAAAACTATTTTTTCATATCAAACAGATATAACTTAACAAAGCTGCACACATACAAATATCATTACTCCTATACAAACCAATTACTTACTTTAACAATAACTTTTATGTGCCTGTATGGGTTCCTAGGTTAGTATTATGCTAACTATCCATGTTGGGCATTTTAAGCCTAGCCAGTTGTCCCATTTGTTGCTTAAAATTAATTTCCTATCTCCCTTTTATTTATCCATGTCATGCTTGAATGTGGTCAGGAACAGGTTTTGTTTTACATGGATGGAGAGTCTCTTCCAGGGCAGTGGTATCCTCTACAACATATATCTGCCCTCATGATAGTGTTATATAACAGGTTTATGTCCCTGGATCATGCATTTATAATACCATTTGCCTTGCAGATTTGATGTAATCCATTATAAATAGGTCAGAGGATGCCTTGTATGCTAGATATAGGACAACTCTTAGCAGTCAGTAAAATACTGAATATAGTGATAGAGCTTTGAGGAGGTCCATATAGGATATATTGTTTAGAACGTGGGGCCTTCTTCTAAGGTGTTGCTGTGGGCATTCCAGTTGCTGCATGTGCCTGGACAGATACATAACAAAATGGGCATGGTACTCAATGTCTGGCCTAATGGAAGCTGAGAAAATTGGGAACAGTCAGATCCTTACACTTAGAAGCAATCCCCTTGTTTATGATTTGGTCACAAGAAAGGTCACTGTCCACATATGTTCCCAAATCCTGAACTACTGGATCAACTCTTAGGAATGTGTTTTCAATATGGCAGTTCCCTGGGGGAGTCGAATATCCAAATGAGATGATAATACATTTTTTGGATTTAGCTTTAGGCCATAAATCTGGCACCAGTTACTTATTTGGGACAAGCCTTCCTGTAGAATGATTAAGTCTTCAGGGGGATACTACCACTTTTCATAGTCTGCAATCATATGCAAACTTAGTTACCTATAGCCCTTTGGTATTGTTTTTTACTTCTGATAAATAGATGCCAAACAGAGAAGGTTTGACTGGTGACTTCTTTGATCTTCTTTTCCTATCTGTGAAACAGTTGTCAATGCAGTGGGTGATGAAGAGGTTGATTCCTAGTTTATTCAACTTTTCTTCTATGCAGGAGCAGAGGACTGTTCAAAATCTTTGGCCAGGTTGACATAGGTGGTATGTACTGTTTTACCTTAGTACATTGATTTGGTGACCTTTTCAAAAAAAGTCCACCAGGATGAGTAAGCATGACTTGCCTTTGATGCATCCAAACTGAGAAAAATCAAGTGTTTGGAAGTTTCCTATGTCTTTATAGGTTCATAGGTTCATATTAGGCTATCTGCCCTAGGGCATTTATAAGCCTAGCCAGAGTGTGTTTGGCTTTCGCCACCCATTTTAAATTAATTTTGCTATGCCCTTTTTCGAGGTTAGTATACTGTGCCTCTGTCTAACAGTGACACAGAAGTGATACCCGGGGTAAACCTACGATCTCCCATCCACTCATCATGATTCCTCTTGAAGAGAGTCAATGAGGGATTCTGCCTAACCTGGACTGGGATTTTATTCCCGAGTGAAGGGAGCCTCTGGGTTATGAATCTGTCCCTCCAGCATGTCCTATTTATTTCAGTGCTGAGGTTCAAGTCTCTCGAGCAAGTAGCTTGATGGGATTTGGACTTTCTGAGGTGCAGCATGTCCATTAATTCCGGGTTGGACATGGCTTTATACGTCAGGCACAGATCGCCTCTGAGCAGGCGGTATGCCACTGAGTAGAGCTGGAGCTTCTTTAACCAGGCAGCATATGGCATCTGTTTGAGCCCTTTGGTCTTCTTGGTAAGGTACTTTTGGGGTCTTTCCAGTTGCTGCAGGTGTCTGGTAAGGTACATCCCAAAAGGGGCATTGTACTCAATTATGGGCCTGATGAGGGATGAGTAAATAGACACGATGACCTCCCCTGATCTAGATGTGAATCCCTTCATGATTAGGTGGGCTATATAAAATGTTTTTCTAACCACTTTGGCCATGTGGTTGTCAAATGAGAGATTGCTATCAACTTGGGTCCCCAGGTCCCTAATTACTTCTTCCGTACTTAATGGATTACCACCTATGTGGTAATTTGTGGGCACTTTCTTTTTGCCAAAGGGGATGACTATACACTTTTTGGTGTTTAGCTTGAGACCATGGCTCTGGCACCAGTTGTCTGTTTCTATGAGGCCCTTTTGGAGGATGCTTGTGTCGGCTGGAGAGTCGATTATGGCGCCCAGTTTGCAGTCATCTGCGAACTTGGTCAGCATTAGTCCTTCCGTGTTGGCCTGTACCTCCGAGAAATATATACCGAACAAGAGTTGTCCCAGGACTGAGCCTTGTGGGATGCCACTTGTAACTGGTTTGGAGTCTGACATGGCTCCGGCAATTCTAACCATGTGGGTTCTGTCCTTGAGCCAGTTTACAACCCATCTAGTGACATAGGGGTTTATATTTAAGCTGGTGAGCTTATCTATAATGCCCAAGTGGGGTATTGTATCAAAGGCTTTTGCGAGGTCCAGGTAGGCTGTGTGGACCACCTTCCCCTCGTCAATGGCCTTGGTGACTGTTTCAAAGAAATTGACCAGGTTTAAGAGGCAGGATCTGCCCTTAACAAAGCCGAACTGGGTAAGATCCAGTGTCTGTAGGTCCCCAATATCTTTATTTATGAGGTCCATGATGATCCTTTTCATAGCTTTGCAGACCAAGCTAGTCAGGCTTATGGGGCGATAGTTTCCAGAATCCGTTGAGGCACCACCTTTGTGGAGAGGGACCACTGTTGCTGTACACCACTCTTTGGGTACATATCCTGTAGTAAGGCTGAGATTGAACAGTATTTTTATGTTTGGGTTTAGCTCTTCTTGGAGTTCATGTAGGACGCAGCCCGGGACATTGTTTTGTCCCATTGATGCTGTGTTTTTGCTTTGGAGAGGGCGGCTCTTACCTGAGCATCTGAGATGTCGGGGGGCAGCACTCTGCTGGGACAGATATTTCCCCTTTAGGTGGGGAGGGGGGGGGAGTTTGCGCTGAACCTGTCAGCTAGGATGTTGGCAATGTCTGTGGATTCAGTGTATTTTTTGTCATTTTGGACTAATTATGAGCCTATCTGGGAATTCCCACCCAGGTTCCTAACATAACTAAAGAAAGCCTTGTGATTATCCTTAGTGTCCTGTGCAATTTTTCTCTCAAAGCTGGCCTTAGACGATTTTATGAGTGCCCATAGTTTTTTGCTAAAACTGATCAGAGACGCCTGCCCTTTTTGGGATTTTGCTCTGTCATGTAGTAGCTTCCTCCTTCTATTGTATAGTTTGTTTATGGCTGGGGACCACCAGACAGGACGTCTGTCTTTGGAGGATTGGGTCTTGGTTTTATTTGGGATTGCATGATCCATGCATTCCTGAAGGTGTTCATAGAATGTGTGTATAAAGGATTCTGCGGTCTGGGCCGTATTTTCCACAGGCTCGGGGGCTTTGAAGGATTCCACCTTGGTTTTGAGGAGTGTGAAATTTGCTTTAGAAAAGTTTTTCACTGTGGTTTTCTGGGCAGGGGGTGGGGTCGGGATGTGAATATCCAGTGAGATTAGTTTATGGTCTGATCTTACCAGTGAGGGATACACTTCTGGTCTGGGGCATAGAGACCCCATGTTGGTGATGATCAGGTCCAGTATGTTTTCCCCTCTTGTGGGAGTGGTAACAAGTTGTTCCATAGCATTTGAGTTTATAAATTCTAGGAACCTTTGGGCTAGGGTGTTGGAGCTAGAGTAATGCTCCCAGTCTATGTTTGGGTAGTTGAAGTCTCCCAATATAATGGTGTTTGGAGAGACCTTCATATTTTCCAGTGTTGTCAGGAAGGCTGAGTGGGGTTCCTGGGTTTGGGAGGGTGGTCTGTAGCAGGCTATAAACTGGAAGGCAGTTTTACCCACTGTTAGTTGCACATGGATACTCTCTGATGCTTCGTGCTGTGCCACCAACCTGGAGGTGTGGGTATCTTTGACGAAAATTGATACTCCCCCTCCTTTTGTGGTTTGGTCCAAGTTTTGGGGCCGAAAATCATGGTATGAGGTATAACCTGGTAGTGCTGGGGTGCTCTCGGGAGCCTTGAACCAGGTTTCTGTTACTGCACAGATATCGACGTTCTCCATGCTAAGGAGAGTTTCGAGTGCATGCATCTTGAGGTTTAGACTTCTGGCGTTGAGTAGTATTACTCTTAGTTTCTTATCCCTTGTGATACCTATGGAGGTGGGTTTGTCTTTTGAGCCTTGCCTAAAATAGGCATTATGGGGGTAGCAAGAGCCTTTGCCAATATCTGAAAGCCCAGGAGTGATAGGTGCAAGCCATCCCTAGTGAAACATCGTGGCTTGTCGAGCATGTCATCCCAGGCTGACAGGCATTGGATCCCCTTTGAATGACACCAATACTTAAGCCAATTGTTGAAATTGATCATCTTGTCTTCATATTGTGGCATCATTCTTGGAGAGGGTAAGATACTACTCAAGGTCAGGGTCATACCGGCCTGGGCTACATGCTCAGAGAGCTCCTCTATGTCTCTTTTCATGTAGTCCTGGGAGGTACGTCTCAGGTCATTCACACCAGCATGGACAATGACTGAGTCATATTTGTACTTGCCTTGGAGTGACCTGAGTGCTTGTGTTATGTGGCGGATTCTAGCGCCCGACAGGCAGCTCACCATGACTTTCTCCTTGTTCAGCCTGGTGAGCGGGACGTCAGTGTGCCTGACGATAGAGTCACCTATTACAAGTGTATCAGATGTGTTGTTTAGCCTTAAGGGCTGTGACTATTCAGCACACTGGCTTTGTGAGCTATGTGTTGCACGTGTTTTGTTTTGGGGTAGTGGTTGCTTGAGTGTCTGCTTTGGAGGTCACTGCTGCTTAGGCAGATTTTTATTTAGAGCCTCCGAGTATGTTTTTGTGTGTTTATGTGTTTGGTTTTCTGTCGTGGTAGGTCTATGTGAGACTGGAATTGTAGTGAGTGTGGTTTCCTTCTCCTCCTGACTGGTTATGCCAGTACTGAGTTGAGAGAGCTTAGCCTCCAGTTTGGGTATATGGTTGCATCTCTCACATGTGTTGGAATTTGTTGGGAGTAGGAGAGGGTTGCCTGTGTACATGAGGCAGTTGTAACATTGCCTCAAGATTCCCAGATTCACCAGCTGGACCGGAGAGGAGATTGACAACTGACCTTTGGACATGCTAGAATAGTATTGGGAATTCCTTTATAATTGAAAAAAAGGGCCAATGGGGAACAAGGTACTCAAGGGGAGTTTATGAGGGTGTGGTACTTTTAATTTTTTAGTGCTGACTTATATAATTGCTTTAGTGAGCAAGTGCCAGGTAACTTAAATGCAATGTGTTACAGGTAACTTAAATGCAAAAACGACAAACAGTAACTTTCTTTCAAGTGAAACAAGGAAATAAGTACAGTAAGCAATGCAGATATCACTAGGGATCCACAGAAGCGCTGAAAAGCCGCATTTTAGGTGGAATTAACGTTTCAGGGAAATAACAAGCAAACAAACAACAAGCATACCAACAAAGCTAGATTCAGCAGGCCTGGATCTAGTCTATGCTACAGCAAACAAGGTGTACCAATTTCAATAAGAAACAGTTCAAATATGCAGGCACTATAAGCCTTTAACCAGAAATTCCCAGCTCAGAAGGGGAGAGTCCAGCCTCTCCTCCCACAAGAGTGCAGACCACGAACCTTCTTAATGTAAAATAACTGGCCTGAAGCCCAAGTGCTTAAACCAGAACTAATACACTTTCAGAATAACAGACACTGAGCCCTCAATCAGCAGTTCCCAACTTAGAAGGATGTAAGCTACCTGTCCTGCCACCACAGTGCAGGCCACAAACCTTCCTAATGTAAAACAACTGGTCTGAAGCCCAAGTGCTTAATCCAAAAGACTTAGAATGATAGCTACACTTTAATCACATTACTACCAAGCAGTAATAAATACAATTGAATACTTTAAAGAATGCCTGGATTAGTGCTCAAGTTATACAAACAAAGCTAGATTCAGCAGGCCTGGATCTAGTCTATGCTACAGAAAACAAGGTGTACCAATTTCAGTAAGAAGCAGTTTAAATATACAGGCACTATAAGCCTTTAACCAGAAATTCCCAGCTCAGAAGGGCAGAGTCCAGCCTCTCCTCCCACAAGAGTGCAGACCACGAACCCTCTTAATGTAAAATAACTGGCCTGAAGCCCAAGTGCTTAAACCAGAATTAATACACTTTTAGAATAATAGACACTGAGCCCTCAATCAGCAGTTCCCAACTTAGAAGGATGTAAGCTACCTGTTCTGCCACTACAGTGCAGACCACAAACCTTCTTAATGTAAAACAACTGGTCTGAAGCCCAAGTGCTTAAACTAAAAGGCTTAGAATGAGTTACACCAAGCAGTAATAAATACAACTGAGTACTTTTAAGATGATGCAAAAGCAAAATAAAGTAGGAAGAAACACAAATACAGTAAAAGCAGATAATTTTTTTTTTTTTTTTTTTGAGTGAGCAAATGAGATGGGCCCAGGAGGAGTATCCAAGTACAAATTTACAAGAGGGGCGGGCAGTTTCAAAGCCACCAAGATTACACCAACACAAAAACAGGCAGGGTGGGTGGGGACCTACTGAAAAAACAGAGTCACAACTTCCAGCTAGATATTGCTCAATGCAACACAAACAAATTATTTTAAATTGTGTATTATTTGATAAAAGTGCAGATAAAAATTTACTTAACTTCACTTATGCGTTCAGTTGATTGTATGCAGGTCTTAGCTGGCCAGAGCTAATTCCATGATAATTCTTTCCACAACACTGCATATGAGGCTGGTCAGGCTTATGGCTTTGTAATTGCCTTGCTCCATGGAAAATCGTCCCCTCTTCAGGGGTATAATTGTTGCCATTCTACTTTCACCTGGGTCAATGCTTGTATGGAGGCTAAGGTTGACCAGTATTGTTAGTGGTGTGGCTAAATTGTGCTTCCTGCTATTTTAGATGCATCTTGGGATATTGTCAGAACCCATTTCCGCAGAATTTTTTGCTTTTGATGACACTTTCAGGACTTGGTCTAGTGTGATTGCTACAGACAAGTTGTTTCCAGATGTTTCATGTGAGATACAGGGGTGAGGGCAGCTATAAAGTCTGACCTGAATTTAATGGCTAGTAGGTAATCTACATCTTCAGCTTCAGTGTAGGTAACATTTTTTTTTACAATCGGCTTAGTGCATTCCTACATTGTGCTCCTGAAATTGCGAGCATAACTATAAAAGGGCTTGTGATTGTCCTATGCTTGGGTGACTATTTTTGCCTAAAATGTAGTTTCCATAGATTTTATTAGCACCTGATTTGCTTATTTAATGATGAGGACTCAATCTGTTTTTAAAAGTTTCATTAAAACTGGGATTTTAACTCAAGCATGTGGTCCAGCTGTCTGCAATGTATATTTTTCGATATTACAAGTTCTTTTCAACACTGTGGTTGCTGCTGGTGTTTTAAATGAATTCAAAATATGACTCAGTCATGCAACACCGCTGAGCTTTTACTTTGGCCATGACATGCTATGCCTGTATGCTACTAATGGTACTGCATGCACTGCATGGTGAAAAGGCTAGTTAACTTTTTCACAAGCTCACAAATTCACCAACTCTCCTTGTTAATGACTGTGTTGTTGATGTTCTCAATTGTACAAATCACTTTTGGTGCAATGAGCAAGTATGACCTGGCAGTGATTCTCTGCTTTAGAAATATTTCTTCCATCTTAGAATCAGTGGGATCATGGAACTGGTATATAGAATTTTTGTGGTGTGTGGGGGGCACAGTGGGGTCCTGCAAGTTCACAAATTCAGCAATTCTTCTTGTTGATGACTGTGTTGTTGATGTTTTTTCACACATATTGTGTATAGACCAATTATGTTAAGACCAAAATGTTTAGATGAATTGTGTGTCACACAAATGCATATTCTATCAATTTACATAAACAAATATATGCATATGTATCTATCGGTCTCTCTCTCTCTATATATATGGATTTTATATATATATATATATATATATATATATATATATATATGCACACATATATGGAGTGATCCAAGAGTATTAACTTTTAATTTAATTTATGCACGGTGTTCCTGAGCCATGTGTATTACTTTTGGGCAAGTTTAGTAATATGGCTTTATCTACTGAACTTTAGGTTTCACCCCTAGATGTTCTTTTAGTAGCCTCATGGTTTTTTGGTACGTGTCAAATTCCTCAGTAGATTTGCAAAGCTACAAATTCTACATAGGCATGCATGCTGTCAGGGGTGTCTGTGTGTGTGTGTGTGTGTGTGTGTGTGTGTGTGTGTGTGTGTGTGTGTGTGTGTGTGTGTGTGTGTGTGTGTGTGTGTGTACGTGCGTGTGTGCGTGTGTGTGTGTGTGTATGTGTGTGTATATATGCGCTTGTGTAAGTTCATTTGATCTACTTTTTCTTTTGTAAACTGATGCAGTCGTAACAGTGTACATTCTTCTCTGACTTAGCCAAAAGACATACAGTTTCAAAACTCCTTGAAGGCTATTGTAGCCGAGGTGCCAGAGTGTCATTAAAGAGTCTTACTTAGTTTTTTTCTTTGACCTGGCTCATTTGGCTTTGTGGTTTCTAATAATTACAGTTTCATTTTCGGAACATAGTCCAACCAGTTTTTCACTGGAAAGCACTGTGGATAAATTGTTGGTTAGAGTGCATTGAGACCAGCTACTACACAGAGAGTGACTAAAGATGGAGGTGTCTAGATTTACATCAAAATTAAAAACACCATAAGGCTGGTCAAACAGGATGATGCACTTGAGCTTCTCCATATTCAAATTACCAAAGACAAATTCCCGAACCACTTATTTGCAAGCTATAAATCCTCCTCTGACCCAGGAAACCCATAAAATGTATTTATTCTTACAGGAATCACTCACCATACAAATTAATACCATATTCATGGGTGAATTTTACTACCATTCTTATTAACTGTGAATCATATATAAAATGAAATGTGCAGGCAGTGACATTCCTTGATTTTGCAAATACAAACTTCCTGGACCAGACTGACAATACACTGACGAGGGGCACATACATACTGCATCTAGTCCTCACTAATATTGGAGGGTGCTGCCATAGCCCCCTAGTGCAATGTCTTTTCTGGCAATGTCAGATCACAAAACTATCTTTTTTGAAGTAAAAATAAAACACAGAACCTCATCAAACCCTGAAATGTTCAGGAATTAGTACACTAAGGCTAACTTCCTACAATTAAGTGATAATCAGGCAAAATTTGAAGCACCCACACACCCTGAGGAAAACTGCTGCCTATGTGGAACTGTACATAGAAACCCTATGCAAGCATGTTAATGGCTGCATAAGCACAGCTGTACCCACCAGGAATAAGTACATAACTAACTAAAAAGCCACACTAGTGAAATCACAACATTTATAGGCTATATAACAGAAGGAAGAAAATAAAGGCAAAAATTAGGAAGTGTAGCACCAAGCAGGATAAAAGGACTCTCATCAAGATAAACAACTACGAGGACAAATAAAGTCTACCAAAGCCACATTTTAGGTAAATTTGGCTTCCCAGGTCAAGAATAACCACAAGGCATTCTCTAGCTATGTCTACAACCTCAAAGACAATACACAATTGTTTGCAAAGCTCATTGTTAATGGAGCTGCCTATTCTGAGCCAGAAGATACAGCAAACCTACTGGAAGGCAAATGCAGCTCTAGCTTTAACCCTGTCTCCCCTTAACCGCTCCTCAAAAAATACCATCAAATATAACTTCCCATATTATCATTAGGGAACAGGTCTTCTATATTCTATCTAAGTTGAAGAGCAGTGCATCGATGGGGCCTGACAATATCCCAGGATGTCTTTTAAATAGCATGACACATGATTTATCAGGGCCTCTGGAATTGCTATTCAACTGTAGCCTCCAACCAGGCATTGTGCCTCACAAATGGAGAACAGCAACAGTCATCGCTCTGTACTAAGGTGGGCCATCTACAGATCCTGGATAGCTATGGAAAGCATTATCTTGTAAATGATATGAAATTGGAAATCTCCAGAAATTGGAACAACCCAGTTTGGTTTTGTCAAGGACAGATCATGCCTACTCAGCCTGCTGAACTTTGAAAAGGTCAACAAAGCAATGGATGATGGCAAAATGGTTCACACTGCCTACATGCTTGACATGGCCAAGGCATTTGACACAATACCACACTGGGGCATTTTTGCTAAACTCAAAAGGTTAGGTATAAACCCAGTAAATAGCCAGCTGGCTCACAAACAGGACCTAGGAAGTTAGAAATGGGGAGTCCACCTCTACAAAGAGGCCATTCACAAGGAGAGTCCCTCAGTGGTCAGTCTTAGAACTGCTCCATTTTGACGTTTTCTTCTCTGAGGACTGAGCCAATGTAAAGGGCCTCTGGCTTACCAAATTTGCAGATGACTGCAACTTAGAAACAGCCATATAATCCCACATTGACACTATTGTTCTCTAGGAAGGGCTGATACAGACAAATAATTTCATCAGAGATTTGGGCTAAAACTAAATGCCAAGAAATGCATAGTAGTATCCTTTTGGAAGTCATCCACCCCTGGTAACTATCATGTTGACAACATACCCCTGAGTTGACCCAGTATCAGGTACTTGGGGGCACATATACACAGTTATCTAGCTTTTAAAACACCACAACTGTACAGCAGTGAAGAAATCATTATATGTTGCTCAATTTATAAGCAAGGGTGTGGCATCTAGGTCCATGGAGTTTGTTGTTCCACTATATTCTGCATTCATCAAACCTATCATTGAGTACAATGACCCCAATGGTTTGTACTTAACCAGTTATGTCCAACAGAAGCTCCTTATGAAAAGATAACAGGGCATAAGTAACATGTCTTATGCAGCCCACCTCACAGAGCTATCCCTGTATATCTCCTATAGGCTATTGAGAAGCAATTTATGCCTGACATGCAAAGCATTGTCGGAACCCACCCTGATGGACCTCCTGCATATCCACAAAACAAACAACACCAGAATTGCCTGTTCTAAAGAATGAAATCTAGACTGTGATATAAATATGACCTGCTGGAGAGACAGGTATGTATCCACAAGACTATTTTTTCTCTAAAAAAGGTTCCTTATCCATTTGATACAGAGTTCCTCCATAGTGCAAATCAAGTGTAAGTTGGACAATTGAATGGGGAACAGAAAATTCATCCCTGGTTTGGCACCTATGTCTAATGGACAGAGGCAACCTGTAAATGGTTCATCTCACAGGCCCCTGCTTACACTTAACAAGGGTATCAGAACTTGTCAGTGATTTGGGATGCATGGCTAGGCTTAAAAAGGCACGAGTGGTCATTAGCTTAGTAGACACCTATGAACCTATAATGTTTACTTTGTACCATCATACTAATAGTGAATGATTTTGTGACAATTGATTATGTATTAATTAAGTAATTAATTAATTAATTAATTAATTAATTAATTAATTAATTAATTAATTCCAGCCTCACATTGATTATATTTACATGTATAGTACTTTCTTCCCTCTAAATTGCCTGGTATTTCTATTAATATTAAATAAAGGTACCATAATTAGTGTAAACATCACCAATGGATAGGTTACCCCTATTAAAGCTCATTCTGTCGAGTGAAACTGTCTGGCCAAATCAAGATGAAGAAAGATTATTTCAAGGTGACAATGTGCCCCCCCCCCCCATGCAGGTGGCGTTATCCCTATTATATGTAACACATCAAGAACACTTGTCTATATACTATAACCTTTTTTTGTGGGAGTCTATCATCTAGAACTTACTTATCTATGCTGAAACTTTTCCGAGCTAATAGAGATGACATGCTAGGGACTTCTGGTAGAGGTGCTAACCTTCTGGTATGTGACAGTGTGGGCTGTTTGACTCCCTGGATCTTTGCCGATTAAAACTAGGTTGGTGACAGTATCCTGCTTTTAAAATCAACTGATCAACTTTTTACTTTTGCAAACTAGTAATGTCATAAATGCGTATCATGACAGCACAGAATCAGGTCAGATATCATGATGCAGCACTATATGGCTCATGAAATGACTAATTTGCAAGCCCAAGAAGAGTAAAATGGCTCTGTTTCAAACAAAAACTTTGGAGCAAGTACTGAGCTCTAATAATAAGATTTTACTGCACATGAAAAGATTTCAACAGTCTCTACAGCCACAGAATCCAAGATAAAACCAGCAGTCCACACATTGCCTTCAATATGGATCCATGCATTGCAGAATTGGAAATGCAGCTTAAGTTCGTGTTGCAATTTGCACAAAAGCTTAATGATCACATAGATGATCCAGAGGGTCACAGCAGTTGATCTCATACCAGGATACATATTCTCCAGGGGGTTTTAAAAATAAGGACAAGCCTACATTCTTCTCTGCCTGGAGAACCATTTTGCTAAGGATGGATACTACTGCCAAGCTGAGAACTGAAAGGAATCATAGATGTCTGGCCTCTCACTACCACCACATGGAGCTCATCCATAACTGGAAAACAAGACATTTCTATCCTCTGCCCTGAAAGAAAAAAGTTTGGAGAACTGCATAGGCAATACATGTGACAAAAATGCAGTTTGGTGATGACTATTTGCTATAATTGGTTCGAAAATGGTGTCATCTGTTTTGTTTTTGAGATGCAAGCTTGCACAGCAATCTTATAAATATAATACACTGTTTGCATCAAAAACACTGTATAAATTGATATTTTATACAGCGGGTAGGCAACACTCATCTCTAGTCAGTTTGTAATTCAAATGTATGATGGCAAGCGTAACAGTACATTTTAATTCATACTAAAGGGCTGCATCTTGGCAATCTGTTGCTACTGGAGCAATATTTTTATAATATAAGAAGCAACTAGTTTTAGAAAAAATGTAATAACTGAAAACTGTTGTTAAAATGTCTTGCCCATCTTATATAGCTTGCTGAAATGAATTACCTACAATTTTCTTGCAATACAGCCTCAAATAGACATATTTTGTCAAAACAATCTCTGTTGCATTATTGTCCAAAATAAAAAAATTAGATAATTACTTTTGTACAGAATATAACTTTAAAGTAATACAAATTGATTTATTAGAATGCATTAAGGAATAAAGGGGTATACACTGTACAGATACAACCACTCACCGAGATACAGTCCGATGATTTTGTAGAATGTACACATCTGAGTATTTTACTACACTTACATTATTGTAAGATATATTTTTCTTCTAAACAAAATCACACAGTAAACATTTCTGTGAACATATTTTTTTAATTGTATTTTGATATAAAATATTTCATCAGACAACTAGCATATATGACACACAGATGCCTATGTGACTCTATGTGAATTATGTATTATCTTGTTAAAAATTGGCATACATACACACACACACACACACACACACACACACACACACACACACACTTGCACACACATGAGCAACCATATGCTCTAAACTACTTTGGTACTCAGATTCAGAGAACATTCTGTATAATGCAGCATACTGTTGCCTCTTCATTTTAAAATTCTGCTTAAACTCAATATTAATATTTTTGTGTATGTTTGCAGTTAATTTAGAATATGCCACATGACACTGAAGTTATGTACTGATGTGCTAAGCAATGGTGTGTGTGTGTGTGTGTGTGTGTGTGTGTGTGTGTGTGTGTGTGTGTTGGTGGAATAGTATGTTTCTCAGCTTCTATAGAGTTTAAGGTCCAATCTTCTCCATAAAATGCTTAAACTTGAATCCATAATTTCATATAATATGCTTTAGTTAGCAAACATTATAACAGTAGCTGGCATATCTCATTCTGTTTTAAGCTATTACAATCTTTCATTGCATGGTGCAGTTTGCCTTTCTTTTGGACGTATCTGCCATGAATAAAATGCTGGAATATTGTGCTGTATGTCCAAATTCTTTCAATGTAGTCTGAGGTGCTTCTAAACTTCAAACTGCATTAGTAAACCAAGCCTGAAATGCAGAACTCATAATAGATTTCACAGTGTTCCTGTGAAGATATAGAAAAGAGTCAAGAAATGCTATAGTTCTCCAGTTCAGCACTTGCAATTGAAATAGATTGCTGATGCTATTCAAACCAAAAGAAATAGACAAACTGAGGAAAAACAAGAAAAGCAATGAACAAAGTACACTCCAAGCAATATCAAAAGTAATGATACTGTAGTTTAGTAAAGTAAGGTTAGCGCTTTTTTGCAGGTCAGTGCCTACACTTCTTCAGACAAAAAAAAAAACACATTGACAAAAATCACATGAGCAATTAAACAATTAAATACAATCAAATACATTAACCTATGAGTAAACACAAAAAAATGTTCAAACTTGTATGAGTGATTAAGTATTAGCAGGAATTTCACAAAAACCAAGCCTAAAATCTATTATAAATGTATGCATGTCCTAAAAAAGGTAATGGTTAAAAACATGCTCTATCAAAATAATAAATATAGTGTTACACACATTTATATGAGTATATTTAAAAATGTGTAAGCCCCATGATAGGCTAATGGAAACACATAAAAAGTTTATACATAAATAAATATACACACAAATAACAAAAGGACTCATCTCATTAAAATCCTTAGTTTTAAAATGCAGGCAATGCAGCACGCATCACTGATGCCTGGATATCTAAAGGCATCACATCAAAGTTGCCATAAAAGCTCAGACCTTTCCAACCATAGTGGGATAGGGTCACCCCTAATGGATCCATTAAGCTGCTTATAACCCTGAAATCGAATGAGTGGTCTTGGTGGTTAGTTATGTGTTTTGCAAGTGCGTTCTCCACTTTTTTATTTTTTATGGCATAAATGTGTTCATACAGCCTGTCCCTAAGTCTTCTATCCATCTTACCAATATAGAAGACCGGACATAGTTTACACTTGGATAAATAAACTATACTTCTGGAACTACAATTGAACCTTCCAGTAGATGAAAAATTGTGATTCCTAACCTTAAAGGAACAACCAGTGTTGATAAACCTGTAATAGGGGCAAGCCTCACACTGAAACATGCCCTTTACCCTTGAGTTAGTTGCCTTCTTACTTTCTAATAGAGACATCAAAATTTGTCCCCTTTTAAAAATGACTGCTGGTTTTGTGGGAAGGCTATCCCTCTCATTCACATCTGCCTTGATTAAATCCCAGTTCTTAAATAAAATACGTTTCAAAAGGCGGGCTTCATTACTAAAAGGGATAATAAAGGATGAAGAAAAGTCAGTGTTGGTATCCATATGTGAATTGATAGCTTGATCACCAATATCATTAGTCGTCATTACCTGTTCCATACGGGAATCATTTAAAATTGCTTTGTAAAAACCAGTAGCTATTTTAAAAGTTACTTCATCAAATATGTCATCAAGCAATTACTTCATCAAATATATCATCAAGCAAAACCTGTGGGTAACCACGCTTCAGGAACACATCCCTCAAGAGATGACATTCGGCTAAGAATGTCCTCAAAATCAGAAACCATTCTAGCTGCTCAGACAAGCTGTCCTTTGACAACTGATTTTTTCTGCTGTTCTGGATGGGAGCTGGAAAAGTGTAAGAAAGAGTTGGAGTAGGTTTTTTTCCTAAAAATAGCAGCTGCATAACAATGTCTAGTATTGTCCTTGGTCAAACGTATATCTAAATAAGAAATACTCTCCCCTTGAAAATCCTGGTAAATCTAAGGAATTCCATGGTATTATTCATATAATCCAACAGTTGTCTAAAAACCATCGCATAACCTTTAAAGATGATAAAAATATCATCCAGGTACTGGGTATAAAAGTGAATGTACTCAGAAAAAGGATTATTAGTCATCAAGTTTTCCTTCTTCCAGAAAACCATCACAAGATTAGAAAAGCTGGCACCACACAGTGATCCCATAGCTAGCCCCTTTGTTTGCACGTAATAAGAATATTCAAACAGAAATAAATTGTTCATAAGAATTAGGTCTAGGAATTCCTGGACCAAGTATAATTCATCGTTATCAATGCCTTTACTGAGCAGCAACTGACTGACCCAGTCTATGCCCAGGTCATGTGGGATCACAGTGTATAAATCTTTTACATCCACAGTTGCGAAATTACAATCCTCCATAAATACCATCTCATTCACATTAGCTAAAAAGGACCAAGAGTCTGCATACCTGGGGTTCATTCACCAAAAAGCATTGAAGTATGCTATCGACAAACTTAGCCATAGAATAGGTAATGGAGTTACACCTGTTGACTATCGGAGGCAAGGGGGGGGGGATCATATAAGTCTTTATGTATCTTGGGGATTCTGAAAATGACAAGAATCTGGGGTGCTGGTACAGTAAGAAAGTTAAAGATATCAAGGAAAATGCATGCTTCGATAAATAAGTCATTTAGGAATCCCCTGATTTTTCTATATGCTCCATGTAGTTCATTCAGCGAGACAAGTTTATAATGAGCAGTGTCCAAAAGTAAAGACATTTTTTCTCTATACATATTGTTATCAAAAATGACAATGCCACCCCCCTTATCTGGTTGAGATATCCTTGAATTACTGTTTATCAATTCAGACAGTAATATTCTCTCATCAGTACTCAGGTTGCTACTATCTGAGCCATTCCTGAATAGTCCCAAGTTCCTCAAGTCAAACTTGCAAATATGCTCAAATGCCATTAAAGTGGGATGTAAAACTGGATTAAAAGTGCTATACACATGAAACTCATTACTGACTATTACCATGCTGTAAGCCAAAAATTAGTTTCAAGTTAAGTTTCCTTGTAAACAACTTTAGATCTATGATGGTTTTAGCTAAGTCAATATTCCTGGAAGGTACAACAGTTAAGCCCCTTGCCAACACATCGGCCAATTCAATACTAACAGAAAAGGTAGAATAGTTAAATACTTTAAAATCGTTGGTGCTGTTAAAAACAATATTTAAATTAACCTCCTGTTCAGTAACATGAGAAACAAGATTAATATTTGAATAACTATCAAAGCGCCCATCAATAGAAGTGGATGGACTATCAGGCAACAAATTATTAGTATCAGAAAAAGAATTAATGTCCAAAACATCCATACACTCACCGGCAGGGTTGAGTGAGCTTACAGGCATCAATGTGCCTGTCGTTGATTTCTCCGGTTCCTCTTTCTGTTCTTTTGCCTTGCCGAGTTCCTCTGAACATAATTGGAGTCCCTGTAAAAATCCTGATCATTTTCAGGCCATTTAGGATTAACATAAGTCCCATTTTGGAATGAATTAGTATTATTGGCATTGTTATTATTATTTTGAAGTCTCTCGCTATGGCGAGGACCTTCTGTTGTTGGGTTGCTGACCTACTTAACAGCAGTGTTGTAATGTGGAATGTCATTGCATTCAGATGTTACTGCATCAGCATTAGATACTTTGTCCAGATTGGTAGCAAGAGGAAACCCTCCCCGCTGCTGAGAATCAGAGGGGCGCAGATATGCAGTCCCATTAATTTAAATGGCTTCATCACTTCGTATTTTTTTATTTTAGCAGATTGCTGATGCTGACTGACACCTCTTCTTCAATCTAAAAAGAGCACCTGAACTGCTAATCTATATAATGTACTAGAATCTACACATAGTCATTATAAGCGGAACAAAAATAAAAGCTATTATCTGAATCTAGCAAAAGAAAACCACCCTTCTGTTTGAATGATTATAATATTCTATACACAATTGTGTCAAATGCCTTCCTAAAATCTAGGTATTCTTCTCCTTTGTTTATCACTTTGGAGATCTATTCAAAGAAAAGTAATCACATTTGACTGACCTAACCTTCCTGCTGATAATGAATACTCACTTGGTTCAGAAGCTGCAGGAGTAACTTTCACAATTACTGATATCAATATCCTGGTTCGCAGTGAATCATCTGAAAGGAAAGTTTGCAAAAGGCATACATGCCTAGGAATAAAAACAAAATTTGGGAAGCATTAACACATACACACACACGCACACATGCACACACACACAGACACACACACACACACACACACACACACACACACACACACACACACACACACACACGCGCGCGCACAAACACCACAGACCAGTGTAAAAGGTAAAAACATTATCATTGTACGACCAGCACTCTGACTTAACAAGTATTCATATTTATTTATTTATTTATGTATTTATTTATTTATTGCATTTGTTAACCGGGAAAGTCCACTGGACCTGAATGAGTCCATTTTCAGTGGAGGCCCATGGAGAAAAGCTCCACAAAATTACATACAAAGAAAAATATTATTATGGATAAAAAATCCAGCAGTACTATTTCATTGAATACCTCTGATAATAAAACAACAGTGAAAAGGTTACAATCATGGAGATATAAAACTAATAAATGTCATATTCAGATGACATGAGTGAAATATGTCCACAGGGTTCATAGCGTGTATTAAAATAACAGATAAATATGATATATCTGCAGGTTCATAGCTGTGAGGAGTTAAGTATAGTGTAAGAATAGTAGGAAATAGAAGGAGGAGGATGACAGGTAAGAGTGACAGGGAAGCAGTAAGTAGACAAAGTGAAGGGAAGGAAGTGATAGAGGTATAATTTTATTACAAACCACAAGCCTGATGCTAAGCAGGATAAAATTCTTGTATCTCAGTGTATCTTCCATATAATCTTCCAAAGTTGATATGTTATGGTGGTAATAACCCTGGTTTAATGTTTAGAGTTACAACTTGTTCCTCTTTTCATTGTGCAAACCCAATATGGGCAATCGCATCATATGAAGAAGCCAAAAAATGTTAAATGTCCTGATATTTCAGGAGAAAAAAACAGGTTCTAACTTTCATCAAAATATTGTATTGAATATGATATTTTATCACAATAGCATTAATATGATATAAAATAACAAACTAAATTTATTCAACAAAGACATAATTTTTGAATAAAATTACAAGTATGCATTTTCCTTTGATTCCTGTTGCAAATTGATTGGCAAATTCTAATGCACCAAGAAGTGTTTCATTTTAGTTATGTAAGAAGTTCATTGAAACTGTTAGTTAATTTTAGTTAATTTTAGTTATGTAAGAAGTTTATTTAAACTTATTAAGTTTATTGGCAGTTTGAGCAGTTTTTGTTCCATCTCTCTCAACTTTCTGGTTTTAAAGCCTGTGTGTGTGCTTGATCCCCACCTTTCTCATAACTAGCCTAGTCCAGGTACAGATTTGCTGTATCCAGGACTGTTTGTAAGCTTCTGAATCCCCCAAGCCTTTGTGTTGGAGTGCAGCCTTCTAGCTTATCAGTGAGAGTGGCAAGTACTAGGTAGCCTGTCTACCACAAGAGGAGTGGTTC
The DNA here is from genome assembly GCF_019279795.1 of Protopterus annectens. Classification (NCBI taxonomy): domain Eukaryota; kingdom Metazoa; phylum Chordata; order Ceratodontiformes; family Protopteridae; genus Protopterus; species Protopterus annectens. Next base: position 800,064,416 of record NC_056736.1, on the reverse strand, counting down.
TTGGCCCAGGAATTGTAGTTTATTGACCATTCCAGAAGTTGTCCATCTCTTTCAACTTTCTGGTTTAAAAGACCACATCTGCACTTGTTTCCCATCTTTCCTGTAACTAACCTACTGGAAAGCACTAGAAAGCCTTAAACTGATATAAGCCTTCTAGCTTAAAAGAGAGACTTTGGAGTGATTGAATATCAGTTTTCTGTATTTTCTTGCTGTACTTAACTGTTTTCCATCTAAACACTGATTTTCCAGCACTTATTGCGATTTAAAAGCTTCCCTGGGATTCATGAAGCTTGCGCCAGGCGCAGGTGTGGCGTAGGCGGTATAATGCCAAATATGTCTGCCGAGCGATTCAGGTACGATCCAATTCCATGTGCACTACCAGCATATGCCAGATCTGTGCAGCCCTCGGCTCAGGTATGCTAATCACCCCATGTGCAGTACTACACCATGCAAATAAAGGTACATAGCGATTCATGAAGTGGTGCAGGCGTAGTGTAAGCTCACAGAAATGTAAACCAAAAAAAAAAAAACGGTTTACATTTTGCCAAACAGAACATCGGAGCTATGAAAGTGGACCAGACTCATGTATTACAAAGTTAACATATGCCAATGGCTAAATATACAGCCAATGGCATAAGAAAAGATGCACAACACCTAAAAAAACAACATTTAATGTCATATCCACAGTAACGCAAAGTACAACCGCAGGGCATGTGTGCACAAATGGGAACACAAGGAAAATATATACAAATGTCATAAAATCGCAATGTAATACAAATCATGATTTCACTATAATACTCAATGGTATGCATGGTACACCACCATCAAGCTGCAAGGGTTGCTAAGGGTCTGTGACAGTGTTCGGCACGGTAAATATGAATTAGTAGTCAATGCTATGCAAATGAGGCAAGTAATAGTGAATCGCAAATGTCCCGCCGGACTAAGGATGTACCATACAGCACAGCGCTACAACTTTGAGGAGTGATTTGGAGGTATACATGACATCAGCAGTGGGGTATCCCACCGTAGCTGTAAGCACATTGGAGCAATGCAAATCCGGCCTGCCCATTGCTAAGCAAAGCCGCAGGATAGGGGTGGGGATGTAGGTATAGCATTGTTTAGCTGAGAGCACATATCGTACCCGAAAGCGCATGTTACGTGGATGAAGACGTGCCCAAAACCCGGTAAGCGGACGCACGTGCCGCGCACCATAGCTCAAACCGGAAGGTTAGGGGAAGAAAATAAGGAAATGCCGCAGTAGGGTAATTGGAGTACAACTGAGCAATTAACACCTATTAACTCACAGTGGGCAATCGACGGCAGCTAACAAGTCTGCTCGCAGCAACCTGCAGAACAGGATAGGGGAGGTGTCGGATTGCAAAGAAAAGAGAACTGTCATAACAGAGCAAAGCAAACCTGCAGTAGATCGGCCATAGAACACATTTCGCAAGATAAGCCAGGTTTTGGAAACTACAAATGAAAGCAGGCTGCTGGATGCATGCCAGAAAATGGGAGGGGAAACATTAAGAAATGTTAAGGGAAGGGCAAGAGGTAATCCACGGCAGCTAAATGTAATTCAACACCAAAGGCACCACAATAGCAGTACCTGTGGTAAAACACATACGATACACTGTAGCTCCGATTGTACATACACACCATATGACATCATCAGTGTTCACAGCACAAAAGTATAAAGTGTTAAGGCACCTCACACACACCTGTGTATTCCCAAACACTGCACCATCGGTGTAAACAGATGGGGAACTTTTACAATATACATGTTGGGAGCTGCCATAGCTGTGATTCATCACCATGTGTTAGAGAATGAAGGTGTTGTGGAGGATGATGCTGACAACTACCGCAGGCCCCGGAGGAGGAGAAGAGTGTTCAGACCAAGGGTAACCTATCAGGGTCTACATGATCTGGAGATAGTAGAGCATTACAGGGTGGACAGGGACATCTTACAGCAAATAGTTGAGCTGTGCCGGCCACGCCTGAGATCCAGAAACAACAGAGGGGAACCCATCCCAGTGGACACGAAGGTATGTGTAAGCTTGCGAGTACTAGCCACAGGTACATTTCAAAGGCCAACTGGAGGTATAATATGGATCTCATAGGCATCAGCATCCAGGGTACTACACCAGTTCCTGGATGCCATGTTACCACATGCCAATGAGCATATATACTTCCCCCGAACTCAGGAGGAGTTGGCCAGCAATATGCGTCTCTTCCACCATGTGGCACACTACGCGGAGGTACTGGGTGCGATAGACTGCACGCACATACATATCAAGTCACCACCCAGTGAGCATGGTATGCACTACATAAACCGCAAGGGATACCACTCCATCAACTGCCAGGTCGTGTGCAATGCCCAGCGCATTATCATGGATGTGTGTGCTGGCAACCCTGGAAGCTACTATGACTCCCACATCTGGCATGCCTCATAGCTGTATCAGGTATTTGTCAGGGGGGACATCCCACAAGGCCACCTTGAGGGGGATGCTGGCTATGCACTGGAGCCGTGGATGATGACTCCCATCAGAAATGCACACACCCCCATGCAAGAATGCCATAATGAGGTACATGCACAAACCAGAATCATCATAGAGCATGTGTTTGAGATGCTGAAATCACGGTTCACTTGCGTAGACATATCTGATGGAGCCTTGCGGTACTCTCCAGGCACGTGTGCCCACATCTTCATAGTATGTGCTATGCTACATAATATGATCCTGCAGAAACAGCTGCAGCAGGGACATAAAGGTGAAAGCCCTCACAGCCCACCACAATGGCCAAAGCCATCACAGGCACAGAAGAATTCAGACCATTAACAACCTGTGCCAGCCCCAGCAGGCAGACGGAGGCATGCCCAATATGCCCACGCCTTGGCAAAGAGGGAACATATAGCACATACACTGACAGTGTAGGCCCCTACGGACTGACACACCTCTCCACCTGAACACACAGTAAACTGGATGGTACACACACATGACCACCTGTGAATTGTAATGTATAGGTGGCCTACTGTGTGAATCCTACATAGGCAGCCCTCAACCATTGCACACACAACAGCTATTGGAACAAGTAATGTCAACACTTGAACAGTACACGCACCTAACAGCATATGTTGATACTGTATGTACAGGTTCCTAGGTACATCGGTAGGTACATGCCCGATTGTCAGAGGCCATTCATCAACCGAGGCAAACAGTGTCTGCTGTCACCACCACATCGATGAACCAACTGTCCCTCAGTGGAGCAGAGCCAATTGCGAGATCCATGTGTGTAATCACTGTTTCCCACGCACTCTGCATGGATTCCCTGTTGTGTTAATGAGGGGCTCCATATAATGTAATCAGGGATGTAGTGGCAAAGCATGGGGAGTACCCATGACAGGTATCTGTCACCCCAGCATGCTCCACCTATGGTTGTGTGAAGGTGTAGCACATTATAGTGTGTGGCTCACTGTGGAGCACATCCATTAAACATCCCTTGGACATACCATTAATAGGTCTCATCCATATGTAAACTAACTGAGTTACACATTTGATTGCAGTATGCAGGAACAGCCATAGTACAGTCCACATACAAAACACCATAACAAGTGTACAAATCCCAGATGCCCAAGTGGTAAATGCACTAACTGTCATGCATGTTCCCGGTTACACATCCTGCAAGGGATGTTACGTAATCCCGAAGGCACGAATAATGGATGTTGGATGCAGGTCATCACATCAGGTTTAGCACATGTTAGCAGGATTATGCGTTGGCAAGTGCTGGTAAGCGTCTTTTAAATATGACTATACGGATATGCGTGAAACAGGGCTAAGCTTTGCTGAATATCACGCAGATCACGGTCAACGATGTCCAGAACAGGTGAAACTAGCATTATTCACCCCTGTACTAATAGTGCCTGCTCTGAAGGGTAAAACGACCACTGCCAGGAGTAGAACACGCAATCATGTGCATGTAATAATTTACTCAGGAACACCACTTGGCAGCAGGATACCACATGTCACAGGTACCAACATATATAAGGATGCCTTGCCATACATTCAAACCATATGCTCATACCATAGAACCGTTTAAACAGTAACAGTATAAGAGAGATATTTACGAAGACTCGGAATGCTAACAAGGTATGTAGAACACTCAGTATGTTAGTGTATGTAGAACCTGTTTTGTATTAATTAAAGTATACGCAATGCATAAAGTGAGAAACGGTATTATGTAGTGATGTCTTGTTGAGCATAGTAACGCTTGTAGAAATTGTGTGTCCTGCTGTGGGCCACAAGGTAAACATCTCATACACCACAAGGGATGCTACATGAGGGCTTTAAACACAATTCCACACCACCCGCCGTCAGTGGTAGGGTTTGTCCAACAAGTACGTGCCATAGCAGGGGATAGAATATGTTGATATACTGTCACAGTAGGCATGTGTATGGGCATATAACGAGAATAACATGCCTAAGGTGGTCCTGCTGTGCAAGTATGCTTAAAATATGTGTAATGTACAGTATTGTAGGTAGATATGTCAGATATTTTACACAGCATAACTGTTATATCATGCAAACAAAAGGTATCGTCTATTTGCATGTACAATGCACAATAACAGGATACATGTGGCTTGTAGTCACGGGACACTGTAACAGCATGATAGCTAATTGAAATGGAAGAGCTACTCAATTATTCATGCACAAAGGACATGTAATAGCTTCACAGGTTCATAGTGAGGTACTATGCTGTTTGGCCAAGTCCATGTGTAAGCCCAACTGCAGTTTTTCACCGGTGGCACCTCCCTAGGGTAGTGTCCTGTCTGTGAACAGCAGAGGCATGTGTTACCTGCACCTGTGTACAGTACAACCACTGCAGTGATCCCTGGCATACATGTGTGTCTCCCATCCACCCATCGAGGTATCTCATGAAGAGTGCTAGTGAGTGTCCCTGCTTGATGTACATAGGAATCATGTTCCAAAGCATGGTGAGTGTCTGGTTCAGGAATGTATCCCTCAAGCACATCCCACTCATTGTTGTGTTTGTGCACATATCCATGAGCATGTCACTCTCAGTGGCCTTTGCTTATGTTGCTTATGTGGAGTATATCCATAAATATTGTTGTGGACATGGGCCCTGTATGTTCAGCAGGGGTCACCCCTGAGTATGCAGTATGCAAATGTGTAGAGTCGTGGTGTCCGTAGTTGTGCCGCATACGTCATCCTTCAGAGGTCAATAATCCTCATGGTGTGTTAATGTTGTGGTATGTAAAGCCATTGCTGTTCTGTAAGGTACATCCCAAAAGGGGTGTTGTACCCTTGAATGTGTGTCATACGTCAGGAGTATAGAAGTACAATGGGTGCCTTTGTTCCAGCTACAAACCCATTACAGATACGGGTGGCCACGTAGAAGGATATCCACGCCACATTGGCAATATGGTTATCAAAGGAGTGGGTGCTATATACGTGTCTACTAAGATCCCGTATAATGTCACATGTATGTAGGGGACTACCGCCTATGTGATAGTCAGTGGGTGATTGGTGTAATCCAAAGGGGATGTCTATGCACCTTGTGTCATGCAGCTTCAGGTCATGTTATCAACATCAGGTATCTGTTCCAGTGACACCCTTATGGAGGGTGTCTGTATCAGCTGGTGGATCAATCATGGCTCCTTGTTTGCAGTCATCTGGAAACCTATTCAGGGAAAGTCCCTCTGTGCTAGCCTGTACCTCAGGGAAGCATATACTGAACATGAGGGGCCCTATTACCGAGGAGTGTGGTATGCAAGTGTAACTGAATTACAGTAGGTACTACAGTATGCTACCCTCATTGTGTGGATCCTGTCCATGAGCCACTTTGCATAACATCCCGAGACGTAGGGGTTGATGTGCAGGTGGATGTGTATGTTGTCAATACCAGAATGGAGAACAGTGCTGAAAGCCAATGAGAGGACATTGTAGGCTGTGTGGACCCCCTTACTGTCATCAACTACCCTGGTAACTGTATCAAAGGAGTCCACCAGGTGTAGGAGCCATGGTCTGGCCGTAACAAATCCAACCTGGGTGGCATCAAAGGTCTGGAGCCCACCAATGTCTCTGTGAATGACTTCCATGATGATGTGCCCCATAGCCTTGCAGAACAGTCCAGTCAGGCGTATAGGGCAATAGTCCCTCTGGTTCACCTGTTTGGAGTGTAATAACTGTTGCTGTGTGCCATTCAGGGGCCACAATGTCTGATGCAAGGCTATTAGTGAATCTGGTGGCCAAGTGGGGAGAGATGTCATTCTGAGGTTTGTGTAAATCGCAGCCTGGGATGTTGGATGGTCACATGGAGTCTGTGTTCCAGGCCTTAGAGAGTGCAGGTTGGAACTGCGTAGTTGTGACCGCAGGGACTCTGCATTGTTCCTGTATGGATTTTGGCCCTGTAGGGAGTGAGAGGGTGTAAAGTTAGCATTGAACCTATCTGCCAGGATGTTGCCAATATCAGTCAGTTCTGTAATGTTCCTGCCCAACCGTCTTATGTCAGAGCAGATGTGGGTATTGCCATCAAGTACTGACATACCTCCATAATGCTTTGTGGTAGTCCTTGGAATGTGTCGCAGTAATGTTTACGTAGCTAGCTTTGGAGGATGTGATAAGGGATCCCGGATTCCTACTGAGGCTGACCAGTGAGCTACCCCACCCATGGGATTGTACTCCACTTTGCAACAGCCTCCACCTTTTGTTGTACATTATGTCCATGGAACTGGACCCCCAAAGTGGCATCCATTATCTGGTGGGTACCATCATAGCTCTGTTTGGGATAGCATGATCCATGCAGTTGTGTAAGTGCTAATGAAGTGCACTGGTATATGTTTCAGCATTTGTAAGTACATTGCCCATCTGCATGGGTGTAATGACCTTTACTACTGCTGTCATAAGACGTCTGAAGTAGGCCTTGTAGAAATCTTGTACTGTGTATTCCGTGAAGGGTGTGGTGCTGGGATGTGGATAACAAGGGTGATTAGCATATGTTCGGACACTACCAACGAGGGGGTAACCCCAGATGTGGAACATCAGTCACATGCTGGTAATGTCCATGTCTAGGATATTGTTGGTCTTGGTGGTGGTGTGTATGGGTTGATCCAGCCGAGTGGAGGTTATGAATCCCAGAAAGCGTTGGCCTAATGTGTTAGTACATGAGTAAGTATCCCAGTTAAGTGTGGGGTAGTGTCAGTCTCACATCAGTAGTACCTGTCTGAACCCTACTGTCCAGTATACCAAGAAATGAGGGCCGGTAACCGTGGGGTATGTTGTTGAATCTGTAGCAAGTTACAATGTGTATAGCAGTTTTGTCCATAGTTAGTTGCACGTAGATCACCTCTGATGCATTGTGCTAAGCAACCAGCCTGGAGGTATGTACATCCTTGTGAAATATGGACACACCTCTGCCGTGGGTGTTTCGGTCATGGTTACATGACTGAAAGGTGTGGTCTGTGTATAACCTGTCAGTGCAGGTGTGCTCTCCGGAGCCTAGAGGCAGGTCCCAGTCACTGCAGAGATATCGAAGTGGTCGATTATAAGGAGTGCCTCGCCTGAGTGCATTAGAGATGAATATGTCAAGCATTGAGTAACATTACCCCAGATTTTGCTTGCCTGTTCCTGTTCTGGTGGTGAATGTTATTGGAAACTGTCCAAGACAGGCAGTATAAAAGCAGCAAGAGCCTTCCATGTTATCTGTAATTCCAGGGCTGACAGGTGCAGGTCATCTGTGCCAAAGCATCGTGTGTTGTTGACCATGTCATTCAAAGCAGACAGATACCGGATGCCTGTGGAATCACAGCAGAAGCATAGGCAACTGTTGAAGTGAAACATTCAGTCGTTGTACAGTGGTATCAGTCTGGATGAATGCAGAATGCTTCTCAGGGCTTGGGTGATACCTTCTGGGCCAGGAAGTTACATCTTAGGGCAGTCACACTAACACGGAGAATGACAGTCAAATTGTACCTGGTGAGATGTGGCATGGGTGCATAGGTTATTTTGCGGATCCTGTTACCCGACAGCCAGATGTAAGCGACAATCGCCTTGTGTAGCCTGCTGAGTGGGACATCAGTGTGACCGCCTACAGAGTCACCTATGACTGCTGTGTTGGGTATGTTATAACACCCTATTGGCTGTAGTTGATGGGCACACATGAGTCTGTGGGCTATAAGTGATTGATGTTGTGTTTGGTGATGAGGGCTGTGTCTGTTGCCTACACAGAGAGTATGGAGAGGTTCTGCAAATGTCTTTGTGGTGGAGATCTAGTGAGACTATGTGATGAGCGGGGTGTGTTACAAATGTTTAACGTCCCCACATGAATGTCAGGTTCAGTCTGGGTTGATGAGAGCATTACCCCCAGCATGGCTACATATGTGCATCTCCCACAGGCTGTAGTGTCGTATGCTGGAAGGTGAGCATTGACTGTGTACATGAGACAATTTCTCTATTGCCTCATGTTTGCCATATTCATCATATAGACATGCAATAACACTGGTAAGTGACACTTGGACATGCCTGTATATTCAACCATGTCTCACAAGATATGTGAGGTACGTGTGTACAACAGCTGTTGTACTGTAAGCAAGCTGGAAATGTAAGGACAGACAGTGTACTTGTAAGAAATGAGTTGGAATGGGTGCTATAGTAATTAGTAGCTCATGAAGTGCTTACATGTTCTGAACAAGTGCTGAGCATGAATATGCAATACAGATAGGGTGTTGGATAGTATAAACCGACTGCAACCCACAAGTGGAGATGCCAGTCATAATTGGAAGCACTGCACTATTACCCTGCTGAGTATGGTCTGCAAGTCTATGAACCTTTATCAATGTAGATGTTAGCAGTACAGATGTAGATGACAGTACGGATGATTTCACACTGCATAGCATACCTGTGACAGGTCATAGGACGTCATCACCCATACTGTGTTCCAGCTACACTGAGTATACTAGATGTACCTTCGTATGTCACAGAAGGGTTCTACCAGTGGCCTTTTGACAGAAGCAACACTACAAAACGTGTCTGAGTGACATGTGCATATCACACCAGTGGCAGCTATAGTAAAACAGGGTTAATGTTTTGTACTCCTCCCTCATTGTAGCCCATACCACACAGACAAATGGGAGGCATCTGCATATGTAAGGATGTGAATGGCCATGACCTAGAAGCAATAGCTGTCTCAGTGTTGTGGACAACATACAGAATGGGCTTTGTGGGTGAGGTGCATGACATATGTGCACAGTCTGACAGTTGCTAATAGCATTGTCACCACTAGGTGAATAACCCTGTACCTATTAACTACCACCTAGACAGCGGTCAACATTATGGACACTGTGTGTAAGGGATGATGCTGTGCAGTTCACCTCCTTGAGCTGGTGACATCTCCAGGCCTATTAGGTAGTCATACGAGGCACCCATGTCATGACAGGGTGCCAACCATGAGCATGGAGATCATTGGACAGGCATACTCAGCACTTGGGTGACCAATATCGAATCACATATCACCTTTAAGGGGTATTGGCCATGCGTGGATGGGTGATACCAGCCTTCACAATCCTCACCTCCACTATGCAGCATGCTGACTACCTTGCATAAAGACATGTGCTACACTGTGATGTTGGACATGCTACACGTACATATCCTGATCTGAAAGACATAGGTCATGGACAGCGACCATCCTACTATAAGGATCGCCACATGCTGGACAGATCCCTGTGCCATACATGTTACATACTCCTGCCATATCATGCAACCCTGTCCATCAAAGCTGCACATGTCATCTCTGTCATACATGGTGCGATCACCGCATGGTAGATGTATCATTAACTGTCTGGATCAGTAATGTGGCACTGATGCACCTGGCGGTGGCAAAATGGCTGTCGGATACAGCTAGAAAACCTTGCCCATACATGCTATAGTTGATAACCATCCCTGCGAATAACGTCCGGCTAGCCATTGTCCCATGTGTATCACATGTGCAACACAGGCAGTACGTGGCAGGATGTTGAACTGCTGTACAGTGCCGTGTAGATGTATATGGCAAAACACATACATGTAAAGGTTTCCATGCACATGTGTGCATTGTCACTGCTCATGTCGGTTAAGGCAGTGTATGTGTTGATATGTGACATATACACAGCATCAAGGTCAACAGCATTACTGTGGACACATCCAGGCATGTGCTGATAGGTAAGAACATCAGTACAGGCAAACAGACATGCCCACATCAAGACAGCATTCACATGGAGTATGAGCAATGTAATGAGGTGACACACATATATGGTGATGATATCCAATGCACAACGGGTGTTACATGTGTGTGACACAAACATGTCAGTCATGTCAGTGTCATGACAATTTGCAAAGATAACTGTCCATATGCATTAGATTTAATACAAATGTATGTGCAGCTGTATCTCTGTACATCTCTGTGATACTGTGACCTGTTTCCATCATTATGTCTTCCAGATAATGCCTCGTTCACTCCTGCCAGCGTATAGCCACCTGGAGGATGATGCCCTCATTCCGTACCTCCATGAAAACTATGAGGTGTTGTTCAGCCTTGTGCCACTGCATACCCAACAGCGTGATGACCTGTGGCAGGAACTTCGCAGGACGGTTAATGGTGTGGGTGGTCATAACTGCACCTACCAGCAAGTGCGCAGACACTGCATGGACCTGATACGACATGCGAAACAGTGTGCCAATGCAATCACCAGGGAATAAGGTGGAGCAGGTGGTGGGCCACCAACCCAGCCCCCACTCACACCCACTGAGGAGGTACTGGCCAGCCTGGGGACACCCTCAGAACAGCATCCACAAACACTAACTGCCATCGTGGAGGTGGGTGTCACTACTGCACTTATGACTATTATATTCCATTTAGTTGAATGTGTCACTGTACAATATGTAATGTAACATCATATGCAAGGTATGTTTACACACATGCTGCATACTATAGTATGCTACCCTGTGTATGCACACATGTGCATACTATATACTATTTTACAGGCGAATGTGTTAACATGCACAGTGCACCCTGTAGCTGTCATACAGTCATGGATAATGTTCAAACTGCTGTGTCACCCCTATACAGGTTCCTCTGGCGTGCCGCACAGACATCAGTCCATTGCAGGTGAGGCAGTTATCAGTATCAGGCATGTTAATGCATAGATCTATTCGCCATTTGGCCAGTTAACACATGTACACATAATGTATGGTCCAGTCAAGATATACAGGTCGCATCTGTCATCAATAACACTGGCTACCCATATGCAATATATACAAACTAAATGAAACACCGACATGAAACCACAGTATCTGTCATTGCTAGATGTGTGGACAGCTGTGCATACAATGGTGGAGGTGTTGTTCAATGTAGGCATATGTACTATACATTGGAACAACACATGTGTGGTACGCAAACAGTACCACACAGTGAGCTGAGATATGGGCAGCCCACAGGATTCACCATTGTGTAATATGCCCCTGCAATGGGTGCACACATTGTGATGTGCCATCTGACATGTCCCAGACATGTAGTGTTCCGGCTGCAATATTGTCTCACTATCCCATAATACATACCCCACATACCAAACATACAACCCTTTGTCTGCATAACCCTGTAGGCAGTGACATATCTGACATCTATGGGTGTATGTCATATGGGACAACACAGACATGTGAGATAGATGGCCATCACAAACATTTGGCCAACACATGTTCACACATGGCCATGGAGGATGGCCAGAGACATGTAGCAACACACAGTAGATGCGATGTGTATACACCCTGTTGCACATTGTCCACACATGGTCCAACTATAGCCTTTGTTGAATGGTTATATAGTTGATGTGGAACACTGGACATCCTAAAAGCCTGTGCACAGCTTGTGGAGGTGTCATTTAATTCGACCATATAAAATGTGTTGAACATCATGATTGTGTCATAGCATAACAGTAGTCACCTGTACAGCTTCCACAGACATAGACACCACATCAGGCCACAGATTCCATACATTTCCCTTGCTGCTGTTGGACATCACTGTCAGCCGTGCACCTCATGTGTGTGGTACATAATGTCATGTGGGACATGGTGTATTGACAAGTCTGTCATGTGTGGACATGGTTGCCAGGCAGCTAACACATTTTAGTAGTTGTGCAGGGGTGTCATCCATAGGTCTTCCAGTGACCTGTCACATGACACAGCATGATTTAGTGTGTATACACCTCAGCGACGTGGGTCACAATCCACAGTAGTTATGTAATGTGTATGCACACAGTCATGGCTATGCAATGTGTGTGTATTTCACACTGTATAGCAATATAGATGCCTCATGATGCCATGCAATGGCACAGTGTCTGTACTTCACACTGTATAGCAATGTAGACACCTCATACTACCCTTCAATGCTCATGCACATCTGCTAAAAGTGCATTCTATCTGTAGGGCATACAGACAACACTGCAATGTGATACCCATTACACCGCTGTACATGTGTCAGGACACCATTGTGTCAGACATGTATGCATGTGAATGCACACGGCAGCAGATTACATGTCATACTACATGTTAATGTCAAGGTCAAATCAGCCATGTGTACTGTTAACCTGTGCTGGTCCACATGGTGTATCACAGGGATGCATGCTTACTACCATGATTGTGTGAACTGCATGGCTTCTAATATGACACGTGCTTGCTGTTGTGTGCAACCCAGGGATGTATGCTAACTACCACTATTAATGTCTGAGCTGCATGCCGTCTGCTGTATCACATGCATGCTGCATGCCGTTTGTCAAATCACATGCATGGTCTGTCTGTGTGTCTGTGTGTCTGTGTCTGTGTATGTGTGTCTGTCTCTGTGTGTCTGTCTGTCTGTGTCTGTGTCTCTGTCTGTCCATGTGTCTGTGTCTCTATGTCTCTGTCTGTCTGTGTGTCTGTGTCTCTGTCTCTGTCTCTGTCTGTGTCTGTGTCTCTGTCTGTGTGTCTGTGTCTCTGTCTGTCTGTGTGTATATTGTAATGTAGAGTCTTTCTTTGCATTCACAGGTGATGTAGGTGCGTTACCCTCCTGCGGTCCATCTGATGTTAGTGTCCCCACAGATTCTAGCAGTGATGAACATATGCATGAGGTAGAGACAGGGTTGTCAGGGGCTGAATCTGTGTCAATAGTTGCCATCCCAGCTATGTCCCCCTCTTCCCCGCACACAGTTCTCATGCCAACACATACCCCATCACCAGTGGCCATAGAGAAAGGACAGTCAGCGTGCGTTAGCTTGGAACAGGAATGCGTGGTGGCTACAGAAGGTGTATCTTCACACCATGGTGTCAGTGTAATGACTGCAGATGTGCCACACAGGCATGTGGCCAGTGCTGCTCATAGGAGGACCTCTGGCAGACATGCACCTGCAGGACAGAGCGCAGCAGCTGGTGTCACCAGACGCATGTTTCAGACTGTAATGGCAGCACAGGCACGTGCTGAACAGCAGAACAGAGAAGGGCAGAGGCTTCAGAGGGCTGCCATCTGTTCTTTAAATGACAGCATCCAGGCACTGGAAAATGCTCAACAGCAGATTGCTGATGTTCTGGACAGGCGATTGGGTGACATGGTTGGAATTCTTGACCGTGGCATGACAATCCGCGAGCGTGAGCTGTCTGTGCTGGAACATCTGGTAGGAGTGAGGTGTAGGCCATGTGGACGTTGACCAGCTACACCACCTGGTGCAGGTCAACGTGAATGAGCTACCTCACATGCCCACTCCCACAGTGCCGGTAGAGGTGCAGCTGGTGCTGCGCTGTCCACACCAGGACACAGCAAGCCACGTGGACATGGCCCTGGACATTCCCAGTGGGGACACAGTTTCAGTGGACATGTGTCATCAGACAGTAGCCAATCTGTACTTCTGCCTGGTAGTGCCCATGCAACCCCTGGCAGGCACAGGTCACGTGGCCTTGGCCTGACACAGTGAGCTGTACATCCTGGTCTGTACAATCTGGAGCTGTCAATAATTTCCCTGTGTAGGCCAGACACATGGCAGAACTGTGTGCACACATACACGCACACAGCAGAAACATCTGTAGGACACTGCAACACCCACATGCATAACAACCACACATGTCCAATCAGATCACCAGCCCTAACCCACACACATGATTCCATCCACTGGTGCAGCCTATGCCCCTGAAAAACATTATCACCCTGTGTATATGATGATGCCTGTGCCACATCCCTGTCCTCCACACCATCGGTGCAGGGACATGCTCATATGGTCTGATGCACAGGGTGAACAGAATAGTGAGATAAGTGTATATTACATTTGTTGTATACTGTTGACACGCACTAGACATACCATGTAGTACAGGTTTAGAATGCATTATTATGTGTTCACAGTATGTGTCTTGGTAACAACAGTAACATCATGTTGGTAATTATGCCCTGCTTCCCTCCTTAAGGTCCATTACATTACAGTGTTTGCAGTTAGAGTGCATTGTTGTATGTTCACAGTATGTGTCTTGGTAACAACAGTAACAGCATGTTGGTAATGATGCCCTACTTCCCTCCTTAAAGTCTAATTGCATGTGCCAATAAGTAGCAGTGTTTGCACCTTTCCATGTGTAAATGTGGAGTACTCACAGGCATGTATGGCAATACCAGCATGCTATGCGTAGCCTCAACCTCACTGTTAGAAAGGCTACCATTCCACAGATGTCCACACATCTACTGATCCAGAAGCATGTGAGCTGTTTAATAGGCTACAGTAGCTAGAGACGTGACATCCATACCAGGTCACATCACAGGTATAGTGACATGGTGCAGGGGGTTTACACAGCAGTCTGGCTGATGTCAACGTTAGAGGCCAGTTGATAGCATGAGGCTGGCTAGAGATGTGACATCCATACCGGGTCACATCACAGGTATAGTGACATGGTGTGGGGGGGTTTACACAACGGTCTGTCTGATGTCAATGTTAGAGGCCATTTGATAGCATGAGGCCTCACTGTGTAGCAGTAATACACTGTCACATTACAGGATGAGAAAACGCACAGACATACACAGAAACACACAGTAACATGCCCACACTCACGGGGTCAACAACACTATAACACACAATCGATAGTGTTGAGGTGAGGACCCCTGCCTATGTGGTAATCACCTTCACAGTACTGTGCACCCACATGACGCGACACAGAGAATGAACATGTACAGGTAGTCAGTAAGGCTGAGACAGATGGCATCAACAGGGTAGTAGACTACATCACCATGAGGGATTAGAGATCCTGTCTGTTCTGTATGGTAGCATACACCCTCACTCCATGCACCAGACAGCCATACATACATACACACACACACACACACACACACACACACACACACACACACACACACACACACACACACACACACACATATGCACACACACTGTCAAGTCCACAAATGTCATTTGCATACAGATAGCTAACATGTGTGTGATACACACACCACCCCTGCCTACATCTTGCTTTCTACACTGCAGTATGTACAGATCTCTACAACAGTGTACAGGGGTGTGTAACAATTGGGATGTATTCCCCACCATACGTGGCATATATGGTTACACAAGCAAACACACATGGCAGTACTGTGAATCATACACCTGCTATATGATGATATATCTGACAGACATGCAGCAGTATTGGCTGCATTATGTGTACCAATGCTACCTTCGGCAATTGTGCTGCTAGATGCACACGGGAGGACATAAATGTTACAGGTGTCAAGTGATTTACAGTCAGTAACACCCTGACCGCTGCATAGGTTGTATGTCTTCACCTTCAAGTAACAGTAACATAGCATACTGTTTGCACATGTCATGGTAGGATGGCTTGTGACACACCTGTGAGCTGTCTTCAGCAAACATCCATCTGCAAAGGTGGACCACCACCTTATGTACACACATCCATCCATACCTGATGTACATCCTACTGTACTGTCAGTATTTCACCATATACAGGTGTCAATGATGGGGCTGCATTGCAACTGCATGTTGTAGTTAGACACAGATGAACGACATACATCAGCTACTACACATGCATGGTAGCTAAATGCACACCACTACATGTACATGTGTGTTGGTCCTACATTCCTGTCATGTAGCCATGTTTGTATGCATTGCAATTGGTGGACATGTGTGATGACATACATGACACATGGACTGTTGTATGATATGATGGTTGTCATGGGTAACTAGTACAGAGGGAATGTTACCTCAGTCAACATTGCTACCTTATGTACTGTTAGCATTCAACAGCCCTGGACCTACCTTCCATGTGCATGTGTGTGATTGCTGTAGCCACTTGTCTGCATGGAGGGCAGCAAAAGCTATGCTATGTACATATGTGTTGTGTGTGTGGGCCATGTACATATCCACGGCAATTACATGTATGTCATATCCAAACATGAGTGTTTTTTGGTGTACAGTGACAGTCATCTGTTACAGCTGTGTAAGAACCAGGGCCCCTGTTATGTGCAGAGTAGAACTGGTTATGAACAGTGGTAGCATTGAATTGCATACCACATGATGGAACCCTGTCAGTACATGTGTAGTCTGCACAGTTGCTGTAGACCTATGTACAGTCCAGTGGTCATGAGTAACATGGTGTTGTAGTAATGCATGGATGTGTGTTGCTGGTCCAAGGACATAGTGATGTCTGAGGGCTACATAGTAGAATGCAGCATTTACCACTGTGATCTGCACCTGAAACATCTGTGATGGCTCTTGAGTGTGTACTGGTCAGTACATGTGAGTGGCCTTCATATACGTGGGGACAGTAACACCTGGAGTGGTCCGGCACGGTCTTATGGCCCACATGTCTGTATCTGAGGTATACAGTGGTAGTGCTATTGTGCACAACTGTGCCATATGCCAGGTGTTCCTCACTGCAGAGATGTCCGTATTCCCCATTGTTGGATCTTGATTGTCAGCTGTGATTACGAACGCTACACATCTAGCACTGACGACCGGTGTCTGATATGTGTAGTGCAAAGTTCATGCTAACAGTGTTCACTATCGACACAATGGCCCTTCTGTGTTTAGAATCCGTGGGCATACAAGACAGCCCTTCGCTACTACTAAGTGTGTAAGCATGCTCAGTACGGTATTGTGTAGATGGACACACAGTACATTCTAAACGGACGTGGGCTACTAATTGTGTGAGCATGCCCAGTGACACCTTGTGTCAATTATGTGCCTCTGTGAATGGGCATGATCACTGAAATCCTGTATAGCGATAGTGGTCATCCAGGCAACAGATGTCCATACCCCATGTCAGGATGGATTCTTACATTGAACACACTGGTTGACTGTCTTGAAGGGTGTACTGTCTGTGGCACGTCGCATATCTATGTAATATTGTAATAGTGCTCCGTAGATAGGCAGTTGTCCCGCTCACACCACTGCCGTGTGTTTGTCTCGTTGTACCTTGGGACAGTAATATGCTTTTAGACTGCTCACTCTCCATACATTCCCTATCGGCATCTTTGCCTTTGCTGATGATGTCATCCACCTAGAAGTACGCCTCTGGGAGTGCTGTGTTCCAGTAATCTCGGTAGCGCATTCTGTAACTGCAAAATGCTGTAGTGTGATAAGGTAGTTAGGTGTATGTTCAACTCCCAGCCCTGCCAAGTGTGGGTCTGGGTGTTTCCAGCTGCCTGGGGACAGAGTAATGCTTTTAGACTGCTCACTCTCCATACATTCCCTATCTGCGTCTTTGCCTTTGCTGATGATGTCATCCACCTAGAAGTATGCCTCTGGGAGTGCTGTGTTCCAGTAATCTCGGTAGTGTGTTCTGTAACTGTGTAATGCTGTAGTGTGATAAGGTAGTTAGGTGTATGTTCGACTCCCAGCCCTGCCGCGCGCATGTGTGTGTTCCCAGCTGCCTGGGAACAGAATGATGTTTTTGGACAGCTCACTCTCTGTACACTCCCTATCGGCGTCTTTGCCTTTGCTGATGATGTCACCCACCCAGACGTATGCCTCTGGGAGTGCGGTGATGCGGAAATTCGGTAGCGCATTCTGTTACTGCGTAATGCTGTAGTGTGGTAGACTAGACAGGTAGGTGCTCGATTCCAAGGCATGGCAGGTGTGTGTGTTTGGCAGTTATACCCTATGTGTTGGTTTCTGTGGGTGGCTAGCTGCGGGATGTGTTCAGTGTGTTTTGTTGCTGACCTATATAGTGTCTACAGCCCGCATATTCTGCCAAGACACCGGGCTGTCAACACATACATTCGCCAATAGGTCTGGTGAGTAAATGTCAGCAGCCCTACTCTCACCCTTAATACAGTCTGACCCATGTGATGCAACAAAACACACATGCCTTGATAGTAACAGCACTACATGATGCAGGTGGCACATATAGTTTCCTTTTCATTCCTGTCTAATGCTTTGCTGTCATGTGGTCCACTGTTGTGATATAAATGCAATATCTACATATGTGTGTACATGTATATGTGTGTATGTATGTATATGTATATATATCTATATCTATATATATATATATATATATATATATATATATATATATATATACATATATATATATATATCAATACATATAATATATGTGATATATGTAGATATAGAGAGATAGACATAGATATACACATATATGTCTAGGGACATCAGCACTATTGAATGTTTGTGTCGGATGATCTGTACGTAATAGCCTGGGATGTATGTATATCTGCCATGGCGTAGTGGTAATGCACATCGTCTGTTGTGTGCAGGGTCCCGGGTTGTAGTCGTGTAGACACTGGTTATTTTGTTGCTGGGAAGACCATGGGACATCGAATATGGTGATAGTAAGGCACCTATTACCAGTTGTGTATGGATCTGAGTGACACTAAGCAGTGGTTATCAATTTGGAGGTTCGGTATGGGTCATATAACTATTCATTAGAAGACTATACTATGCAGATGATGTTGACAATAGTGTATCCCATTCATCCCCAGGGTGTGATGCAGATCCCTGGAGTGTATGTGTGTAGTTAGCCAGGTGCAGGGCTCGAATATAGTTGACAGCATGGGAGAGGGGTCAGGCATACTGTACGTACGTTGCAGAACTGTGCCTCAGGTGTGCTCCTGCCTTAGCATGCCTACGCTAGGGGTGTGTCTATACCTGCCTGGTGACATTGTGAGGGACAAAAGCAGTGATGAGGTAGTCAGGTTGTACAGGCTGCACAAACAGGTGATGTTCAGCACAATCAGTAGATGACATGGCCAGCCCACACCTGAACAGTACGGTAATGTGAGCAAGCAGCATACGCACAGGTTTCTTCCGCACTCTACCCCACCGGTATATACCTGCGGGGACATTTCACAACACAGTCCAACCAAATGAGAAGGGCTGCAGCAGGCAACATAGACCAACATGTGCAAGAGGCTGAAGGCAGTGAGAATGTGTATGCTGCCGAACAACCCTTACTGGGGTGACATAAGTCTTTATAGACCCAGGGTGACTTACCAGGGGCTACTTGAGCTGGGAATGGTGGAGCACTATGGGTTGGACAGAGACCTCCTACAGCGGCTTGTTGACCTGTGCCTGCCACACTCGACACATCAAACAGGCCATGGGAAACCCATCACATTGGATACCACGGTATGTGTTGGCCTAGGTATACTAGCCACAGGTACCTCACACAGCACAACTGGGGATATCATGGGGATCTCACAGGCATCTGCATCCAGAGTATTGCACCAGTTCACAGAGGCCATGTCAATAGATGCTAGTGAGCACGTACATGTCCTCAACACACGTGATTAGTAGACCAGCAATATGCATCTCTTCAACCACATGGATGACTACCCTGGGGTACTGGGTGCTATAGCCTGCACACACATACACATCAAAGCACCACCCAGTGAGTGGGGTAGGGCCTACAGTCACTGCAGGGGCATACCCTCCAACAGCTAGGCCATATGCAATGGCCAGGGCATTAGATTGAATGTGTGTGCTGTCTGCCCTGGAAGCTATGATGATTCCGATATATGGCTTCTGACACAGCTGTACCACACCTTTGCCAATATGGACATCCCCTACAGTCTCCTACTGGGGGATGCTGGGTAACCACTGGTGTCGTGGCTGATGACACCCATCAGCAATGCACACACACCTGAACATTCACACCATAATGAGGTAGATGCACAGGTAAGACATATTATTGAGCATGTGTTTGGGATGCTCAGTTCACGGTTCTGGCATCCGGACACATCCGGTGGAGCCCTGCAGTATTCACTAGCTACATGCACACAATTTTTATGGTATTTGCTATGCTACACAATCTGATCCTGCAGTAACAGTTGCAGCAGGAACAGCATGGGGCAGGGCCACATGGTCCAACACCACTACCAAGGCCTGTACAGGCACAGTGTGACTTGGCGAAGGAACAACCTGAGCAGGGCCCAGTCGGCGAAAGGCCATGCACAGTATGACCTGCCCTTGTCAAAGAGGCAACACAAGGCATATGCACTGACACAGTAGGCACCCACGGATTTCCCCTGTCTGACCCGCACACAGTACAATGGATGCCAAACATGACACTACCTGTGCTCGGCCATGTATAGGAGGTACACTGTGTGTATCTGACATAGGCAGCCCTCCAGCACTGTCCTCAGGTCCAGAACACTCCCATGGTACATCTATCGACCTAACAATTGGCAGTTGTATTAGAATGTGTATTTACCCATTGCTATGGTATGTATGTGAGCATACAAGAGACTTTGGTGGCCGAATGTTAGGGCAGCAGACAGTACACGTCCATAGTGGCACCATGACATCTGTAGCACATACAGGGGTCACAATGGTAGCCAGTAGTACACAGGGTGTCCTAACCCACTACAGATTATGGGCTGAACATCATGTGTGTCCATACAGCCCACACACATTCCATGCAGCTGGACAGGTGTGGACCAATACAGACAAATGATATACAATGGCCTATGGATATGCCCAATGAATGACCCCAACCCCCAAAGACACACACAAACTACAGCAGGCCAGGCAGTGTGATGTAGGTTGTGAAAGCTAGGATGTCCAACACCACTATGCTGGTATTTAAAGCTGGGATCTGATGTACACTGGTATACATCCAACCAGCAATTTAGTTAGGTCCACAGACTGACATGGAGTACCTGGCATACCAGTACAGTAGCGGCAAATGTGTACAACTGTCAGCTGTGCCCCCCATCCAACCTACACATCTAAGAGTCATGTGCACCACCCACGGTGCTGTGTAGGACTGTGGATGCGGTTGGATGTCCCCCCACACTATGCAGACATGTGGCAACTGTCAACACCACATGACCATTAGCTACCCTGCAGACACAGCATGACACCTGTCTGTGTAGAACGGAAAGGTCGGCAACACAGTACTGACTATCTGGACATGTGACACATGCAATACAGTTGACCATACTTGGCATGCTCACACACATGACGGTATGATGGTAATGTCGGTCGACAACATGCATAACAGTCATACTGGGCATGCTCACACACTGATACACAGGATGGCCAGGCATGCATACACCAGTGGTCCGGACATATCTGCCAGTACATTGCTATACTGTTGGATGACTGTGCTGTATGGTGTGTGTGTGGTCTATTGTCTGTACATATGCCATGGTCTACTGTTAATTCACATGAGCTATGTGCACAGGGTACTGCTACCAACACGTGAATAGGACAGTTCTTTGTTTGCAGATAGACCAACGCCTTTGGATATGGACTAGGTAAGGTGAGAGCAGTTGTGCATGGGTTTGCACAGTGTTAAGCACTGCTGACCTCAGGTTACAGCACCTTATACCCGTTTAGACTCCATATTTCTTTGACAGTGCACTACTGACATACTGGTAGACAAACACACTTACAGCCGCTCGCTCACCGACATTTCTGCTTATATTTGTCACTCACGCTGCATGTGTGTGATCCCTTGTGATGCGTATTACATCGGACTACATGACCACAGTATTGGGTAAATCTAACCATTTGGCGACGGCAGGCGTTCGACTGTACGGACTCGGCGGTCTGTCCAATGATGTAATCATATTATATGCGTGTTCCTCATACGATCTGCTCCCATCTGCCTGATACATGGGAACTGTTACTCTGCAATGCTGACATGTGAATATTATTTTGTTAATGCAGCTGTCTGCTGAGTCATGCTACCGCATACCTACTGTACGTTTTCCACCTTTCAGATTGCATGACGGGAGACTGTAGGAGTAACACCTTTCCCACTTTGCATGGGACAGTCCCTCATTAGGCATATGTCATGTGACAATTCTCTAGCCATTGCAACTGTCCTGATTAGGGGACATTCTCATATTCTACGTGTCTGTACTGGTTGTTTGTTACAGGTCTTGTATACCTGACACGTCGATATGTCATATGTAGTAGCATAAGCAACTTTACTGCTGCTGGACTACGCTTGTGCTGATATGTGTATTTCTGTACTATGCTTGGCTGTAGGTATGTTCTGCCCTAGTACGTCTGACATTTCTACAGAGCAGGTCCCACTTTGGCCATTCAGAATGGTGGCGGCCCTATAGATCCTATATGTAGAGCTATCACATGTGTCAAGGCAACACATACCCACAGCCAGTAGTTAACTGACCACTTCAACGGTTTGCATACGTTAAGGTTATTCTTGTAGCATTATAATTGCTAATACTGTTTCCTATTACATGTGTTTCTGATACAACAAATTAATTTCTGACACCACTACACCCAATATATGGCCTCCTTTCACGAACTCACAGGCCATGTGCCATAACATTCATTTTGCAGGACACAACTGCCCAGACGGGTGTGTCCCTCAAAAGCGTACGGATGGTGAACCTCATCTATTATGCTATCATCTACCTAAGGTGGTCAGCAAATTATGCACTTTCTGTCACTAGCAGACCTCACATACCAATGGGGGAGAATGAACACTGTATCAGGAACACTGCATAACACCCTGTGGGACACATTTAGATGATTGTTTCTATTAACCAGAGACATTGACAGTCACAGAGCATATGTATTCATTCACGTTTGTCAAGGTACATGCTGTTTATGACTCATACATGTTATCATCTGTCATTACCTGTATTCCGCCACCTGTCCACCTAATACCACTAGTTCTGGAAGTGTTTAGTTGGACTTTATTACATTCTGATTCATAACTATGGACGTCCATGCTAATCAGGTACACGGCACTGATTTGGTCCCTATGTATTCCCCCGATGGTTTACAGACTATCCAGTAGATGTGCTCTTCAGGTTTGGGAGGTATAGGTGTCTGCTATGCCCACATAGGAATATTAATGACTTCCATTGGGTGGGTCTACTACATCTCTGCCAACCAGCGCCTGCACACTTAAGCCCATTATTGCATACCCACGGTTCACCTACCTGGCACCCCTCTACAGCACTCATGACAAATACTTACTGTGAGTGCAGCTGGGGTATGAGCACACCCCTACACATTGCCCACTCTCCCCATCTCAGGACACATGTCGTACGTTTTGTCAACCCATGTATTATCACACTTGCACAACCTACTGTTCCATGTACACCTATATCCTGCTCGCATTGATGACAACGGGTTCACACGTACACTGAATTTTTGGGGTCCCGCAAGGGACACCGTTATCCATGTTTAAAGTGTAGACCTTGCAGATCTCTCCCACTGGTACTTTCCTGCCGGTGTTTTGGACAGCAGCAGTGTATTTATCTTTATTGCCTGTCTTTATGTCTGACCAGCCTAGCTGGGTGGTGTGGGGGGTACAACGTTTATTTATTGGACCTCTCAGTCACATATGCCCAGGCTGTAAATGTGTTGCCCCTAATTGCTGTAAAGTAACCTAGTTATGTACACGTGTATTTCTACAATGACATATATATCTGTTTTGTGTGTATGTGTATATATATCAATACCTGTTGTATGTCTATATATATCTATCTATATATATATATGTAGTATATCTTTGTGTGTATATATATATATATATATATATATATATATATATATATATATATATACGTTTTTATCTATAGATACATCTGTGTGTCCATTAACCTATACATTTCCCGGACATAGACACTTACACATGCGTATTGGGTTTTATCTCTGCTTCAACAGCATACTAGTGCCTTAGTCATTATGACACCAACACTTCACTCCAGCGAACTTGTGATCAGTATACTGCACGTTATACAGCGGACAGATGTCGCACGTTTTTCATGTCTGGGATGCCGCTGATAAGTGTGATGTGATACAGTGTCATTTGACGTATTACTCGTATGCGAAGCCTATTATTCCTGCTACTGTGTTTGTTTCTGTGCACATTCATATTATTAATGTTGATAGAATGAGTGTTTGTGTTACTGAGAGTGTATGTCAACATATTGATGTCTGCATGTAGTTGTGTCTTTCTGCTTTTCCCATTTTGGGGTTGTTACAGCAGAACTCCGTTCTGCTCATGGTTGGCAGATAGGTTTTACGTGCCGGGCTGCCAGCCCTGACGCACAACATCCGACAACGATATGCCCATTCACACATGTCTCCACGCAGACGACGCTCTATCTGGGAATTGCACCTATGTACTAGCTGACCTCCACGGGCTGCTCCATTGCAACCGGCGCAACATACCCTAGCACTCTTGTGTCCATAATCGCATATCCATAGTTTCTCCAGCACAACCGTGTTGAGTTTCCATGCATAACAGCCATTATCCACCTGATATCAAAGACATGACACAGCTTTATACATTGCCCTCTCCAGAGAGTTGGGGCCCTACACACATTCTGTACCACCTCATGTATTCACAGGGTCCCCATCCATTCATATTTGCACATACATGCCTTTCCTGGTGTTATGGATTACGAATGATTTGCAGGTTACAAGTGTAGGTGGTCGCAACATGTACTACATTCCGTCTGTGTATAATGTTGACGTAGCACTTCAACAAAGTTATGGCCACTGGTATAAACCTGCCTCTGGTGTGCATAGCGGTGCTCTACTCACTCTTGTGCACCTTTATCTGACATACGCTGCGAGCACTTTATAATTCCGTACTTGCTCTAGATTCCCTTCACAACCCTTATGTTTGCTTTCATCTTTCGGCATTCATTATATATATATATATATATATATATATATATATATATATATATATATAGATATAGATATATATAGATATATATAGATATATAATTGCATATTTCTGTTATGTCTGTGGATATTTATCTATACGCACATTTATCCATCTATATATATAAAAGTTACAGCTGTACAAGACAACATACATTTGCTATGCTACAAGCTGCATACACCCGCGCAGGCACACTTGCATCTACTTATTCTGAGTTACATATGTTTACTGCTACTTCTTTGTTATTACATGTGCCTTATTCCTTATGAAAGTACCACTTTGATTGATGGAATCCGGTTAACGGCCCCATGCGAGACACATGGTTACCTTTACATGTATAAATGTTGGCTTTACAGCACAGAGGCATTCATTACACAATAAATTATTATGTGCTATAGTCGTACTTAAACCGGGAATGCCTTTACGTTAGGCGAATGCTCTAACCACTACACTATTGTTGTTCTGCCTCATTTATATGTATACCCATAGTTCATAGCTACTCTGACATACACCTCACCGTGTCACTTACACAGCAAGCATCCATTCTCCTGCTGGGAAAACTGCAGTACTACACTTCTGACATTCCCTGTTTCCTACTGCTCTGGAACCGTGCTGCATGTCTACTCGCTCCAAGGATATTCAGAACTCCTATGCTTATAATCCTCGCACATACGTGTGTTTGATTGCCAGGGTGTTCATGTGCTGTTATGGGTTTAGGCTTGTCTGAGTGGTGACTAGAACTGTCCTGTCGCTGTTCAAATATCAGAAATAGCACATGGACAGAGTTAGTCCGGATTTTAACATTCTAGCTGTGTTTGCTGATGCAGGTATTCATTACACAAAAAAATATTATGTGCTATAGTCGTACTTAAACTGGGAATGCCTTTACGTTAGGTGGATGCTCTAACCACTACACTATTGTTGTTCTGCCTCATTTATATGTATACCCATAATTCATAGCTACTCTGACATATGACTCACCGCGTCACTTACACAGCAAGCATCCATTCTCCTGCTGGGAAAACTGCAGTACTACATTTCTGACATTCCCTGTTTCCTACTGCTCTGGACCCGTGCTGCATGTCTACTCACTCCAAGGATATTCAGAACTCCTATGCTTATAATCCTCGCACATATGTATGTTTGATTGTCAGGGTGTTCATGTGCTGGTCTGGGTTTAGGCTTGTCTGACTGGTGACTAGAACTGCCCTGTCGCTGTTCAAATATCAGACGTAGCACATGGATAGAGTTAGTCCAGCTTTTAACATTCTAGCTGTGTTTGCCGATGCAGGTGTTTGGGCACTTCTGACCATGTTATTAGGTCGGCGCTACATAATATAGGGTGGGAAGTGGTTCCACTACATAATACAGGGGGGGGCAACTTTGACCACGTTATTAGGTCGGTGCGAAATAATATAGGGTGGGGAGTGGTTCCACTACATAATACGGGGGGGGGATTTCCAGGTGTTTCCTTTCACATCTGACTATTTCATTCTTTTATAGATACATTGAATATTATTCTGGACATCGGTCATAAATTCACTACAGGTATGCAATAGTCCTGTCAACAAATGTGACAGTTGGTTGGTGTACATATGTGTATGGACCTCTGTGATATTCAGACTAGTTTCTACAGTGACAGGGACAAGGCTATGACAAATCAGGGGCAATCACAGACACTTCTACCAAATTAGTACTATTAACTTGGAACATGTTGACAGATTTGTATTACTACTAATTTTCTGCAGTTAAATGCGTCTATTACTCTTAATTGTTGAAATTAGTCATTCTCATTCAACACCTTTCCTCCAAAGGTCACTGGCTTTGTGAGTGATTAAGAGGCTGGCCAGTTATTGTTTGAATGCTCTGACCATTGGTAGGGTTGACACATTGTCATATGTACAGGTTGGGCTATATTCTGGGGACACCAGATTGTTTAGGCCAACACATACCCATGGTCAGTGCAGGTTTAGAACATTTATTATTTTCCTAGCTGTGAGCCTATACCTTTAGTACTTTAGTTGTTAGTCTGTTTCTTGTACGAATTACGTACTTTCTATCCTGACATGACCGCTTTAGGCAACTGTTACATGCAGCATGGTACATAGTTATTTCCTACAATCACAGGACATTTGGCATTGTATCATTGTTGGTCAGGACACACCTACCCACACAGTGACTGTCCCTCACACAGTGGATCAGGGGGTATCCTGTTTACGTCAGAACCTTCACCACCCTATTTCCAAGTGCCACTATGCGAATGTGTACAGTATATTCTCTCTATTATTCATGTTGGGACATGTGCGTCATGGGCAGGTGTTTGATCCTGGGTATTAGGTTCTGCATGACCATCTAGGGCTGGACAGTTTCGTGCACCACTACTGCACATTCCAACTTGTGTCCAGATGTCTACAAGACTGGACATCATGTCTTAATACCCATTCTGATGTTTACACAAGTTACTTATCCCATAAGGGATATCCAAAAATTTAACAAGACCAATACAGACCATTCTTTTGGCTTTACGAAAATGTGCTGGGGGTTTTACATGCAAGCGATACATAGTTTGCAATCCTAAAACTGCCTAGGGTAACACTGCCTACTACATATGAGTAGTGGTCACTATGTGTAGATGTGGCTGCGCCAAGCTAGTAGGCTAAGTATGGTTGGATTTGGTGGACGTTCAGGTATGGGGGCGGGTTGTGTGCTGTGGAGGGGATGATGGGTATTCCATCATGCATCCAGGTGTGTTGCATTTGAATTGGCTGGTTCCATCAGGACCAGTCTGTGGGTATGTGCCGGTGACATTTCTGTACATTTGTATCGTACATTTTAATATTCATATGTTTGTGGGATTGTGTTCTACAGTATGGCCTGTCAGGTTGTATTGCAGATGTGTATACATGTTTTTTGTGTTTCTTTCTGATTCACCCACTGCTCCCTCATACACCTCCAGTTCACCTATTCTGCATATGATGCAGTCTCACCTTTGAGGATTATACCATTACCCATCCCCTCCACACACATATTCCTGACACTCCATCCATCACTGCTTTGGTTGATGGCCCATGACATGGTCTAGGTAACACATTGCATGCACTACATATGTCAGGTACCTGTATGGTTGTGTGGACTACACTGGCATGTTTCACCTTCCACATGCTATACATCATGCACATAGGTATACGCCCATACTTAACTTTCATGACATGGTTGGTACACCCGGGTAATACCTGTTCAACTGTGACACATCCTGACAAGTACGGCTTGGACCGCATATGTGTGGATTTTGGCCGACTGCTCTGATCATTGGTAGGATGCCACCTTTTCCTATGTCCAGGATGGGATATATTCCGGACACATATCCGATTGTACTGGACAACACATACCCACAGTCAATGCTACGGATACTACTGTTCCTTTAAGCCTACATGTTGCCTTATTTTTGTAGCAGTTTATATGCTCCTTCTGTTTCGTTTTCATGCTTATTCTATTTCCTGTCACATATGGTATGTTAAATACGGACATACCTATTGTATGTGACTATTACATGCATTGTGGGATATAATTCTGTCATATGGCCACTAGATATTTACATTTATCGTGGTTTTGTTATGGACACATCTGCCCAGCTGTGCACTCTCCCTCACAATGTGGGACAGCTGGTGACCTTGAACATTGGGCTGGACGTAGCTATTGGCGGCGCACTAACATGAATCATTTCACTTCGACATGGTGTAACTATCTACACTGCGTTGGACTACGGGCACACGGTTTTCAATGTCATTTGTTCGAGGGATGGGTACCCTTTATTCCCTACTGTGCATTTGTGTTTGCTTTTTCATTTTGTGTTTGCAGGAACTGTTTTGCATACTTTGCATACATTTCAGTATCCACGGACACTGTCAGATATGATTACTATTGCATGCAAATTGTTATATGCAAGCATTTTAGGTTGCACGTCGACAGCTGACATTTCCACGCCTCCATGTGGCACTTCGACACACCCTATGCACTCGCACTCATTTCCTATGCACGTGGCTGTGGCGGCAGCGTGCCTTCATTAATATGCATTTGGCACTACTGCTCCATCTTCACACCACACGGTTGGCGCAAGCATAACGCTGGCCTTGCACTGAGCTTCATGAATCCGTGGGCTTGTTTTTTTCACATATTGTACTTATTTGACTGCCTGCACTTTTAAAACGTTTTTTGTTTAAATAAATTGTTTAACGGTTGTAGGCTACACACTAAAGTGCGATAGCCTGTTCTGATCGCTTGTAGTAATTTAAAACTGTTTTAAGTATACTTTTTTCTGTTTTTGCCTTATCTTTTCAAAAATAAATAAATAAATACATTTCTTGTTTCCCGCCTTTCTAAGCTATTATAGTCCAGTTTTCAGGCTAGTGCTGAATTCAGGGCTGTGTTACAAGTTTCTGGGTTGCCCATACCTTACTTGGATAGAGGAAAGTTTTTCTGTTCACCTGTGAGAGAGGGGAACTTTGAGCAGCCATCTGTCCCTGGAGGAGTGGTTCCAGCACAGAAGTTAGTAGTTTAAAAAGCGCTTTTCATGGTTTTGTGCGCCGGGCAGCACCGGTTAGCTAGGGTTAAATTATTCCCGGCTCCACTAAATCTCCTCTTCAGTTTTTCACTTGAAACTAGTCTAACGCTCAATCTAAGCACTCAAAAAGCATCCTACAGCCCAGCACTTGCTCAGACCTAATAGCAAGCACTAATATACCCAGACACATGACTGCCCAGCAGGGCAAGGCTCTTTATCCACCCCCTCACCGGCCAAGCTACTAAGCAGCTCACCCTACTATTCAGGCATGACCAAAGGGCAACTTCAGGTGTACTCTCCAGTCCAGCTGGTAAATAAGGGTATCCTGATGCAATGTTACAACTGCCTCATGTACACAGACAGCCCTCTCCTCCTACCACAAAACACTAACATATGTGAGAGATGCAATTATACAGCCAAACTGGAGGCTAAGGTATCTCCACCCAAGACTGGAACAGACAGTCATGAGGAGAAGGTTAACACTTGCACCACACCTCCAGCCTCACATAGACCTACTAAACCAGCACTGGCAAAAAATACACATAAATACACTAAATCATACTCGGAGGCTCTAAATAAAAACCTGCAAAAGCATCAGAGAGCTCCAAAGCAGACACACACAAAACCTTCACCTCCCATCACAAACCAGACAACACATAAAACACAAAATCAATGTGCCACACAATCACAGCCCTTAAGGCGAAATAACATACCTAACACACTAGTAATAGGTGACTCAATAGTCAGGCACACTGATCCCCCACTCACTAGGCTGGACAAGGAGAAGGTTACTGTTAGCTGCCTGTCGGGAGCCAGAATCCACCACATAACACAAGCACTCAGGTCACTCCAGAACAAGTACAAATATGACTCTGTCATTGTTCATGTTGGTGTGAATGACCTGAGCTGTACCTCCCTAGACTACATGAAAAGAGACATGGAAGAGCTCTCTGATCATGTAACCCAGGCGGGTATGACCCTGACCCTGAGTAGCATCCTGCCCTCACCAAGAATGATACCTCAGTATAAAGAAAAAATGATCAATTTCAACAATTGGCTAAGCTTCTGGTGTCATTCAAAGGGGATCTAGTGTCTGTCAGCCTGGGATGACATGCTCGACAACCCACGTTGTTTCACAAGGGATGGCTTGCACCTGTCACCCCTTGGCTTTCAAATACTGGCCAAGGATCTTGCTGCTCCCATAGTGCCTTTTTTAGGCAAGGATCAAAATTCAAACCCACCTCCGTAAACAGCAGAAGTAAAAAATTGAGGGTTATGCTACTCAACGCCAGGAGTTTAAATCTCAAAATGCATGCGCACGAAGCACTCCTACGTATGGAGAATGTTGACATCTGTGCAGTAACTGAAACCTGGTTCAAGGCTCCAGAGACCACTCCAGCACTACTGGGCTACAACTCATACCACACATTTCGGCCGCAGAACACGGACCGAAACACAAAAGGAGGGAGTGTATCCATATTCATCAAGGATACCCACACCTCCAGGTTAGTGGAGCAGCATGATACCTCTGAGATCATCCATATGCAACTAACATCGGGAAAATCTGCAAAGCAAATTGTGGCCTGCTACAGAACACCCTCCATGACCCAGGACCACCACTCCGCCTTTCTGGAGACACTGGAAAACATGAAGGTCCTTCTTGGGAATGTAAATCATATGGTTTTAACTTCTGATGAAGCTTGTTTAAGTACAAGCGAAAAGCGCTTTAAGCATATTTTTTCCAGTAAACGTGTTTTAATACCTACTGTTGTTCCTTCTTTAACTATGTCAAGAATCTAAGTGGCAACTCACAGATATGCTCTGAGATAGTGCAAAATAGCACAAAATATACTGAACCTACTGATATCGCCAACATACTGGCAGACAGATTCAGTGCAAATTTCACCTCCCTCTCTCCTTCAAAAGGGCCCACAACAATACCGGAAAAGTGTACTGTCCCGGAAATCACAGAAGCACAGCTGAAAACAGCCCTTTCAAAAGCCAAAAACACAGCATCAATGGGGTCAGATAGTGTCCCAGGCTGCGTCTTGCATGGACTACAGAACGAACTAACCCCTCCACCTAAACACGCTGTTCAACTTCAGCCTCTCCACAGGCTACGTGCCCATAGAATGGCACACAGCAATGGTTATTCCACTCCACAAAGGAGTGGCCACAACTGACCTTGGTAACTATCGCCCCATAAGCCTGACTAGCCTGGTCTGCAAGGCTATGGAGTGCATCATCATGGAACTCATTAACAAAGACATTGGGAACCTCCAAACACTTGACCTGACCCAGTTCAGCTTTTTTTAAGGGCAGATCATGCCGACTAAACCTGGTTGACGTCTTTGAGACAGTTACCAAGGCCATAGACAAGGGAAAGGTGGTTCACACAGCCTACCTTGATCTCGCCAAGGCATTCGACACCATCCCTCACTCAGGTATTATAGAAAATCTCACCAGCCTGAACATAAACCCCTACATCACAAGATGGGTTGCCAACTGGCTTACAGACAGAACTCACACGGTAAGAATAGCGGGCTCCAGGTCTGACTCTAAACCAATCACAAGTGGTGTCCCGCAAGGCTCAGTTCTGGGACCCCTACTGTTCAGCATGTATTTCTCAGAAGTACAGGCAAACATAGGAGGACCAAGTTCGCAGATGACTGCAAACTGGGAGCCATAACTGACTCTCCGGCTGACACGGACATCCTCCAAAAAGGCCTTACTGAGACAGACACCTGGTGTCAAAGTCATGGCCTCAAGCTAAATTACAAAAAATGCATAGTCGTCCCGTTTGGGAAAAACAAAACACCCACGAATTACCACATAGGCAGCAGCCCCCTTAATACAGAAGAGGTAATAAGAGATCTGGGGACCCAGGTAGATAGTAATCTCTCCTTTGACAATCATATTGCCAAAGTAGTTAGGAAATCCTTCTATGTGGTCCATCTAATTACTAAGGGGTTCGCATCTAGAAATAAAGAGGTTATAGTGACCCTCTACTCATCGCTCATCAGACCCATCATAGAGTACAATGCCCCATTTGGGATGTACCTCACAAGACACTTCCAACAGCTTGAAAGACCACAAAAGCACCTCACCAAGAGGATTACTGGCCTCAAACATATGTCCTATGCAGCCCAACTGAAAAAACTCTGGCTGTACTCAGTGGCATATCATTTACTCAGAGTTGATCTCTGCTTGACTTACAAAGCCATGTCCAACTCAGAATTGCTGAACATGCTCCACCTAAAGAAATCCAAGTCACTGCGTGCCACGCGCCCTAGTGAGCTAAACCTCACCACAACAATACATAGAACATGCTGGAGGAATAGATTCCTGTCACAGAGACTCCCCATGCTTTGGAACAAAATTCCTAACTACATTAGGCAGAGCCCCTCACTAACACTCTTCAAGAGAAGCCTTGACGAGTGGATGGGTAACAGAAAGTACACCCCTGGGATCACTTCAATGGCCCTGCTTGACAGAGGCTCAGTTAATTAATCAATGGGGTGGCGAAAGCCGACACACTCTGGCTAGGCTTATAAATGCCCTCGGGCAGATAGCCTAGTACCTACCTATGAACCTATAAGAAGGGAAAAACCCTTCCCCGGCTGTCTGTTATAAAGAGATAGCTAGGCACAAATCACTGAAAGGTATGCACATGTATTATAAGCACTCTTCTGGAAGAAAGCCATAAACATGTGAAGAACACTGATCTAGGGGGCAGCTAATGTCACACATTCCCATAAATTTGAGCTGGTCTGGGTATAATTGGAATGTGGGAATTCAGATTACATAAAAATCTTATGTCTTATGGAGGGGACTGGGGAGTATTTTTTCTTAGCTACAACACCTCAAAAGACAGGTGATACTACAGCATTGAAAAACTACTGGAACCTAAAACAGTTTACACTTATAAGAGCAGATTGTATTTCATTTTTTGGTGGTCAATAGGCTTCACTGCTGTTCTGTGGGTTGTCTACTAATTGATTGTTTCAGTATGCGGGTATTGTGATGGAGAAGAAAATGTCTTATCATGCTGTGGGTCAGGCACGGTCTGATCTATCCAAGCTGCTAAAGGTAATCATCCTTGGAGTGATACAATGATGAAAGAATGACTTTTGAGCATTATTGTACACCAATATGCCTTCTGGTGGCAGCAGGTGGTAGAATAAACATAAAATATGTGTGAAAGATGGTCTGTTGTAGATTGTGGATGTACACAACATGGTACTTATGCATATCTTTGCAAAACACATAGAAAACTGAAATGCCTATCAAAGGTAACTTTACTCAAAAAGTGTAATAATATATAAATGGTTTACTTACGCAGGTATCCTGCCAGGAGCTTTATGATTCTCTTCCTTTTACAAGTGGATACTCATCTGGCCATAATTCTAGAGGACGAGGGATTCCAAAGACAGTACAGCTTTATTTTGAAGCAATGCAGTGTAGGCTTCTGGTGCATCTGCACTATTTGACAGTTATAAATACAGTTTAATACCACAAACAGCCATTTTGTGCTGCATGTTTGTTTCTGTACTACCGTTTGTAGGCAGTCATACAGAATTCTATACAGTGTATTCTGTACCAAAAGTAAGAGAACTGTAGGAGATGTTGTGTTTGTTATGTTTGCTTTGCATAGGAGTAAGGTGGCATTACTTAATGGTTGCTAGAGGGAATTAAATTTGTAGCTTTCAGTTAACCCTTACAAATCTTGCCTACAGTCAAGCATGATAATATCAAATGCCCTACTCAGCTAGCGCAAGCAAATAAATAGGTAACTTTTTACAGGAAACAGTTGCCATCTGCTTTTCATTACTTGCTATGTCCTGGACTGATTAAAATTTTCAGTTCATATTGAGACCAGAAATAATAAGCAGGTGAACATTCTTTGAAAATGTACCCAGAGACAAATGTGTTCTGTTGAAATCATGCTTGTCTGGTAGGATAGGAAGGATTACCTGGTGTAAGATTTATACATGGTATATTTAACAAGATTTATGATTCTGGTTAAAAACTGCTGTTCTTCTACTGAAGGATTTCATCTTTGTTTTTTTTGGCTATGTAACATGGATGATTTAACAGGCTACTGAATGATGCCTGGCATTTGTCAGGCAACTCACATCTGCTTAACTTTTGTTGTAGTGAGCGAATGCATGAAATCTTAAGTGCTTGTCATTTATGTGCGTTATTTATAGACTAGTGGTATCTCCATTAGGCTAGGTGGTCCACGCAAGGATCCCTTGGAACTGTAAATTGTGTTGAATCGTTAAAAAATGAAAGTGAAATATTGAATATTACAACCCTCTTCTCATGTCTGATTTGTACTCAGCTGTAACAAATGTGACCCAAGGACCCAGACTTAATTCAGACTCCTAACAATGAAAATCTCATTAAATATTGAATATAATGTTTGTGTGTCATTTAATGATTTAAAGCTACTATTAACTGATATTTTCAATGAAAAAAATACTACAGATTGTATCAAACAATTAATAACATAGCCTGCTTTCTGATACCCATATAGAAAATATTACTGAAGCGTGTGTTTTAGTGGAATTAAATGTAAATTCCTTTACCACACATTTTGTAAACAACAGGATTTATTGTGAGAATTACAAGACTGCTAGAAAAAGCAAAAGTTTAAAGAGATTTTATATTGAAATCTATTATGATAAAGCCCTCACAGGTGCAACTAGAGCGCAATGGAAATACTTAACACAGTAAATGTAATATAAGTACTATATTGCAGAAATCACAGAATATAATTTTGTTGTGTAAAGTCACATTTTTCTCAGCACAGCTATAAGAGCTCTCTTAATGGCATTCTCCCAGTTCTAAAAGTAATATCACTGCAGTCAATTACTGAAAGCAGCCAATGACTGGACAAGGGAAGAGCACCACTGGAATTACAATGCTTTCATCACACAGTAAGACATTAATAAAATGCTTGATTATTTTGTCTGGCATGGCAAATATGAAACTTCCGCCTTTCATCTGCATCTAGGATTCGGAAAAATGGCCAATCCTTTCTGCACTGTAAGATTTGAGTGATTAAGATATTAAAATAAGAAATGTACTTTGGATGAGCGGCTGCTTGGTTTAATTCCTCATTCTGATTTACACTGATATAACACTCCCTATTAGTGTAACAGTGTGACTGTGGGAAAAGTCAGGCCTTCCATAATGAGTAGAATTCATATGGGGTGTTCATCTTGTATTTTTCATGGTTAAAGTCACATGGCAGTGATAGAAAAAAATCAAAAACAGCTTCAGATCAACAGAAAAAATAAAAAAACAGCTTCAGATCACCAGATTGGTAGAGCTATGCTGCATATTATTTAAATTGTTTTAACAGTTCTTAGTGAGAGCAAAACTATAACACCTCTGGTACACTACACGAAGAAAAGTATTTGAACACAGAAACCTTAAATTCATTTCAGCTACATTTTCAGGATAGGCATGATCCTAACCTCTTATCAAAGCCAATCAATAAATCATGGAACTACTAAAAAAAAACAGAAGTAAAAGTGCATGGAATGATATGAATGAAACAGATCTGCCTGAAGAAACTGATAA
This sequence comes from Protopterus annectens, assembly GCF_019279795.1. Lineage (NCBI taxonomy): Eukaryota > Metazoa > Chordata > Ceratodontiformes > Protopteridae > Protopterus > Protopterus annectens. The sequence continues at coordinate 800,028,077 of NC_056736.1, read as the reverse complement.
ACTTAACATAATTACATCTGCAAGACAGTTCTTTGTAAATCTGTTTGCTCCTGGAATGCAGTTCATAACTGAAAGGGCAGCCACAAATTCCTCAGCGCAAAACAGCTCTGGGTAACTTCCTTGGACAGTTTATATATTTTATGAACTGTACAGCAAAAAACTTAGAAAATAAACAAGTTTAAATCACTCTTCAGGCAAACTCTTTTAGTCACAGCACCTGTCCAGTTTATGCTAGGCTGTAATAATGCCTTATTCAATGTAAGGAAGTCCCTGTTGCCACAGAAGTAGTGTAAGCAGCTACAATCACTGTAGCCAATGAACATGGCAAAAACACTGATGATTCAGCTGTAGGCAAAGAATCGTTGCATTAATGTTTGTTCTCCTAACATGATATAGGGTGTACCGGAATTGATTACAATAAGTAGGAGAGTACAGGAGCACAGCTTCTTACCTGAGGATTGAGAGGAGTTTTGCCCCTTCTTTGAAGAAATGCTGCATATAATTTCCTAGAAAAGAGATCTGCTAGATTTGTTAGCTTCTTTTCCTGTTTAGGAAACTGGGCTTTGGTCAAATGTCTTAGACTCTCATGACTACAATTCTGTATATGAAAGGATAGGGGATCCCCAGGAAATTTTACTTCCAACCTATCCTATGCTTGCTTTTGAAAGACAGAAGAAGAAGAAGCTGTAAGTCGACATTCATGTGAACTAAAAACTTTTGTAGCAATACATGACAATGACTTATAAAATGCAAAATTTGAATCCTCTCAGAGGTACTAAATAAAAAAAGATGCTAAGATGCTGGACACCAAAAACTGTCTCAGTAGTCACCATTACACATATATTTGACGTCAGCAAAAAAATATGAACCCAATTGGTACCACTTCAAATTTCACCAATACCAGATATGCCCAATAGGTAAAATTCATTTATTTAAAACTTTACTAGAGCTCTGCATGTTAAAGAAGATTCAAAAATGGCAAACCTTGGTGAAAACCACACCGAGTTCTGTTTATATCACCTTACATACATCCCAAGTGTGCCTCATTCTGAGGAATATTCCTCATTTTCAGTATTTAAAAAGTTCACATTCCTTGATGTTCCACAATAAACGTGTGTCACACATTCATTCCTATGAACTCCTTTCCCTAAAATGTAAAGCAAATAATACTGAATCATACTAACTCATCTAAAGAATGTGTTATAGGATAAAACAACACATTTTAGCTATCCTATGAGCTTCCTAGTTGAAGTTGTTAATAAGCGGTCAGTATGTGCTCCACATTTTGCCCATTTGTTCCATATTATGAGAGATAGTGTTGCAGACTTTGGAGAAGGAAGGCTGAGTGCTATGTCTTACACTCCTGTGAATGAAATGTTTGCACTCCCCATAGCATCACTAAAACAGAAGCATACTCTAGCTATGAAAATTATCAGTGATACAGTTGCAATTAACTTCACCCCATTTCCTACCTAATTTTGGGCTGAGTTACTTTACTGGTAATATTTGACTAACATATGTCTCTTGTTGTAAAAAAGTCTTTCTATATTGCACAGATTATAAACAAAAGTATTGTGTCTAGATCTTGGGATGTCGTTGTCCCCCTTTTAACAGTCAAAATTAGGAGAGTCATTGAATATAATACCCCCTTTGGCATGTATCTGTATAGACACATGCAACAACCGGAACTCCCACAGAGATCCCTTACTAAAAGCATACAAGGCCTGAACAGCATGTCCAACATGGACCAACTCAAAGCCCCATCACCACACTTGATATCCTAGAGTGCTAACAGGTGGTCTTTGTCTGGTGTACAATGCATCATCTGACCAGGTACTGATGGATTTACTGCACATCAGCAAGCGAACGGCATCAGAAATACATGGTCTAGGAATCTAAACCTCTTCTGCTACATCAACAGAATGGTTTGGAGGGACAGGTATATTTCACAGAGGATCAGACATCTCAAACATAAGACACAGTTCACCTCTGTCTATTTTCAAGTGCAAATTAAATGCATGGATTGGAAACAAAAAACTTACCCCAGAACTGCACTCTGTACTACTAATGAACAGATACATGTCTTAAATGTTTAACCTTTGTATGGATCTCCTCATACTATCTATGGTATGATCACAGTTATTCTCATTAGGGGTAATATATAACTATTGACCATGGGATGCATAAAGTTAATCTATAACCAAATAGGATAGGTTATTTTGTGCAAAAAATGGGGAAATTGGATAGGCTTATAATACCTGTAATGGCAGTTAGTCTAGTACATACCTATGAACGTATAATAAAACATCTGAATTGTATTACATGTGTACAGCACTATGTCAACCCTCTCAAGTTGTACAAGGTCATCTTTAAATGGCATTCATCAGCAGACATTGTATAAATGTTGTACTTCCAGTTGCGTAGCTCTAAGGACATTTATGATATTGTATCTTGCTGCTTGCTCCACCACACCTAGCATACACTGTCTTCTCAGACACCATTCTACTATCACTACTCAGATGTATGTTTTCCATCCAGTTAAGTACAAAGACACTGAACATTTAATGCAAGGCTTGATTATACACATTTATTTCAGGTGCTGAGTCATAGGTTTTACTAATGACAGGGTCAAGCTACAAGTTTATGTTATGAGACATAGTAAAGTCCATTCAATGATTAGAGGAGGGAGCTGAGCTCAGGAATGCGGCAATAATGTTTGTTTGTTTCTTTTGGCTTTTCCCGGTTAGGGGTCGCCACAGCGGAACTCTGGTCCGCTAATGATTGGCAGTAGATTTTTACGTGCTGGATTGCCTGGCCTAACACACAACCTTCAACGAAGGAACGCCCATTCATGCATGTCGACACACAGAAGATGCTCTAACTGAGAAATGAATGGGCAATGTCTAACTGTGAGGCGACAACGCTACTGCAGCACCACCACTGCAGTACAGGAATGCGGCAATAATATTATCTGAAAATTATAAGTATGTCTTGGTTACACCTTTCATCTCTCCAGTTTTATTTCTTTTTTCCCAATTACTCATTAGTTGTTCCTTTTATTTTGTCACTTGACAATTAACAGATATGTTTCCAATGTTTCTATGCTTCTTTATAATGACTGAGAGCACTGCTATCTCATACTGGAATTCAGAACTCTACACTGCAAACATTTCTGTTGCTAGGACCACACCAATGCCTATGCATTCTGCCACACTCTGACCTTCAGTTTGTATTTCTGGCTATCCATTAATTTCTAGTCTCATTGAGGTCATCTTCCAGTGGTCATTAATTTCCAGTCATGGTCAACAGCATCTGTCATCAGTGTTCTTGGCTACCAGTCATCAGAGCTTCCTACCTAATCTCTAACTCTTTAGTAAGTTGTCCTAGCAAGATGTGATGGAATAGGCATGGAATGAGCTTTGCAATGGAGGTGTAACTAACTAGTAAAGGTTGTTGTTGAAGCCGTAAGCACTTTATTAGTTATTTTCTCTAGCAGAATCCTCAAGTGTAAGACCACTATCTGAATAAGGAGACCATGTTTGTATCCATGATTACAACTTTCATGCCACAGAGCAGTTTCTCTGCACCATTTCTGCTGCCTATTTTCTTTTCCTTAAATAGTTGGGGCATTGAAATGACAGGCATAAACAAAAAGATCTGTTGTACAAAAGGTTCTTTTTATATTGGTATACCTTATATCACTAAATCAACCACTAAACCCCCATCCACAGCCCTTTTTCCCATTTTTGCATATGGTATCAAGGTGTCACCTGAACAATGGCAATCATCCAGAACCAGTGTTCACACCACTTGGTGGCTAGCCATGCTACCGTTGTTCTTTCATGCCAGACACATGCACCCACACTCACACCTATGGCCAGGTTAGGGTGTCCAGTCCACCTACTGAATGTCTTTGGAATGCTGGGGAAAACTGGAGCACCTGGAGGAAACCCACAGGTACACATGGAGGATAAATCATTCTTTATGGAATGACTTTGTGCATGACTGTTTTTCAGATGATTTTCTTTTGTTTGATACTGCTGTTATTAGTGTGTTAAATTTAATTAATGTATTTATTTTGGAAGAACTGCATTTTGACAATTGGAGTGAGTGTGTGTGTGTGTGTGTGTGTGTGTGTGTGTGTGTGTGTGTGTGTGTGTGTGTGTGTGTGTGTGTGTGTGTGTGTGTGTGTGTGTGTGTGTGTGTGTGTGTGTGTGTGTGCGTGTGTGTGTGTGTGCGTGTGCGTGTGCGCGTGCGCATGTTTGTCTTATTTATGAATTTATGAAATGGGCATATTATAACCCTTTAAAAGAATAAATTAACACAATAAAGTATTTTATTTTAATTATCTCATCTTATTTTTACATAACATTTATAGTTTATGATAGAATTCTCAGATCATTTATCTATTGCCATTTTCCGTCTGGTTTTATACTGACTGGATAGTTTCTAGCATATACTCCAAAAGGTGAGCATTTTGTTCAGTAGTGTTGGCTTTCATCTTTGTCTCATCTCTGACAAGTTTTATGCTGTTTACAATTTAATATGTACTAGTATGTATGTGCAATGATCCTGAATGAAAGATACAGAGAAATGTTTCTTATTTCTTTATGTTCTGGTGGTGTATGCATTGGTTTTCTTTTCTGTAGGTTTCATGTGAACACTGTGCTAGTTTTATAATGCTTTCTAATAGTGCTTCTCATATCTGTTGAAATATCTGAGGTATTTGATCATTCCATTCTTGTGTTTTAAGTTTGTTTAGTACTCTTGTTATCTAAGTTTGAGTTATTTGTGATCTATTTGCATTTCTAGAAGCATACTTCCAGCTTACCATGCTTAAATGACTGAGTGTTTAAGTTCAGTATGATACAGAAGAACCTCTGAAACTTAACTAACTAGAAATGAAAACTGTAAGTGGACAAACTATTGACATTTCTTAAAACAGATGCTTGAATGTTTGGAATTTGGGACTAAAATTACAATGAAAGCATTTAAGCAGACCTTGGCATGTGCATTTATTCTTGAGTAGTCCTAATAATTATAACTAGAAGTAAGATTTATACTTGACATTTGTCTTTTGAAGTGTATGAATACACAAGCATTCATTGTGCACTTTAACACAATAATATCCCTCAAACTACTAGCTAACAGACACTTGTGTACTGACCATTGTTTCATCACTCATGCTGGTGAGTAACCAAACCACACTACTTGACAAAAAAGCATATACTGTGACACTCCATTAAATAGCTAAACATCTGAACTTTTCTTTTTGGTAAAACATAAGCAAAACTATTAATCACTGTCATTGATCACAAAATATTATTATATCAAAATTAGATATTAAAAATGTGGCAAAAGTTGATAAAATATGACAATGCTCAACTAACTGTTCTATGAATTGTCAGTTTAAACATGTGCATTTTGACTTATTTTGGAGTTAATAATGATTCTCTTTTCCTTCTTTTTAAGTCCAGTGATGATAATATTTAGGACTAACATACATACCAAAAATAGAATGGGTAGCCATGGTGGTGCAGCGGTTAGTGTTGCAAAAAAAAAAAAAAAAAAAAAATTTTTTTTTTTTTTTTTTTTTTAATTTTTTTTTTTTTTTTTTTTTTTTTTTTTTTTTTTTTTTTTTTTTTTTTTTTTTTTTTTTTTTTTTTTTTTTTTATTTTTTTTTTTTTTTTTTTTTTTTTTTTTTTTTTTTTTTTTTTTTTTTTTTTTTTTTTTTTTTTTTTTTTTTTTTTTTTTTTTTTTCTTTTTTTTTTTTTTTTTTTTTTTTTTTTTTTTTTTTTTTTTTTTTTTTTGTGTGTGTGTGTGTATATGGGTGCGTGTGTGTGTGTGTGTGTGTGTGTGTGTGTGTGTGTGTGTGTGTGTGTGTGTGTGTGTGCGCATGCATGTTTGTCTTATTTATGAATTTATGAAATGGGCATATTATGACCCATTAAAAGAATAAATTAACACAATAAAATATTTTATTTTAATTATCTCATCTTATTTTTACATAACATTTATAGTTTATGATAGAATTCCTCAGATCATTTATCTATTGCCATTTTCCATCTGGTTTTATACTGACTGGATAGTTTCTAGCATATACTCCAAAAGGTGAGCATTTTGTTCAGTAGTGTTGGCTTTCATCTTTGTCTCATCTCTGACAAGTTTTATGCTGTTTACAATTTAATATGTACTAGTATGCATGTGCAATGATCCTGAATGAAAGATCCAGAGAAATGTTTCTTATTTCTTTATGTTCTGGTGGTGTATGCATTGGTTTTCTTTTCTGTAGGTTTCATGTGAACACTGCTAGTTTTATAATACTTTCTGATAGTGCTTCTCATATCTGTTGAAATATCTGAGGTATTTGATCATTCCATTCTTGTGGAGAATTGCCACTGCTAGAAATAAATGTTGATGAACTGGAATGGTTGGGGAAGTTCCAAATTCTTTAGAGAGACTTGTCTTTTGCAAGCGTCTCCAAATGATTTGCCAGAGTGGAACAAAGATTATTTTTAGATGAAATTGCAGAGCATTTCTTCGCAGAATTGATGCAGTTTTTTTGAAATCTCTTTTTGTAAATACCAATACATGATGGTTACTTATTTTAGGCAGACTTTATAGTTTATAGAACATTGTAGGATTGCCCTGTTTGAAAGCTGATACAGTGTACATTAGTGACATGGTTACTGTGTTTCTGTATCTGTAGGAAATATATAGGCTGCATAATTTTATATAACTCAAAACGATTTTGAGCATGTTATCTCTCAGTAAGTGGCTTGTATGTTCTACGATGTATTTTCCTGTGGTATATATTAACTTCTTAATCATACTAGTAGTTTTCAATACTGTTTAGTGTGTGATTTTGGTCTCTTGCTTTGTAAGGTTTGTGTTAGTCTTCTAATAGAATTATAGAATTATTATAATCTGAATATTGCATTCTGTGGTTAATGTTTCAATGCATGGCAAGTTGTTTATTTTTTCTTTGTAGTAGCTCTGTGTTGCTGTGAATTTCAACTTGACTGTTTCAACTTTTCTGGAAATATGTAATCTATACAGACATATATATATATATATATATATATATATATATATATATATATATATATATATATATATATGTGTGTGTGTGTGTGTGTGTGTGTGTGTGTGTGGGGGTGGGGGTTGATGTGCTGACTTTCATTTCTCTTTTCACCACACCTGGATTCTGTTATATATGTTTGGGTACACACTGAAGTCTCCTACATTATTTGCTGTTTTAAGTTTGTTTAGTACTCTTGTTATCTAAGTTTGAGTTATTTGTGATCTATTTGCATTTCTAGAAGCATACTTCCAGCTTACCATGCTTAAATGACTGAGTGGTTAAGTTCAGTATGATACAGAAGCACCTCTGAGGCTTAACTAACTAGAAATGAAAACTGTAAGTGGACAAACTATTAACATTTCTTAAAACAGATGCTTGAATGTTTGGAATTTGGGACTAAAATTACAATGAAAGCATTTAAGCAGACCTTGGCATGTGCATTTATTCTTGAGTAGTCCTAATAATTATAAATAGAAGTAAGATTTATACTTGACATTTGTCTTTTGAAGTGCATGAATACACAAGCATTCATTGTGCACTTTAACACAATAATATCCCTCAAACTACTAGCTAACAGACACTTGTGTACTGATCATTGTTTCATCACTCGTGCTGGTGAGTAACCAAACCACACTGCTTGTCAAAAAAGCATATACTGTGACACTCCATTAAATAGCTAAACATCTGAACTTTTCTTTTTGGTAAAACATAAGCAAAACTATTAATCACTGTCATTGATCACAAAATATTATTATATCAAAATTAGATATTAAAAATGTGGCAAAAGTTGATAAAATATGACAATGCTCAACTAACTGTTCTATGAATTGTCAGTTTAAACATGTGCATTTTGACTTATTTTGGAGTTAATAATGATTCTCTTTTCCTTCTTTTTAAGTCCAGTGATGATAATATTTAGGACTAACATACATACCAAAAATAGAATGGGTAGCCATGGTGGTGCAGCGGTTAGTGTTGCAACCTCACAACAAGAGGTTCTCCAGTTTGATTCTTGGTTGGGGTGCCTTCTGTGCAATGTCTGGATGTCCTCTGGTTGTGTGTGTTCCCTTACAAAGACATGCTGTAGGTAGTTTGGACACTCTAAATTGGCCCTAAGTGTGAGTGTGTGTGTGCCTTCTGTGGAAGGTTGGGCACTGGGCTGGCAACTTGACACTGTAGAACTCCACCGCCAATTATGAGCAGACAGGTAATTCACTGTGGTGACCCCTAACCGGAAAAAGAAGATATGTGCCAAGAATAGTATCTTATCTTTTAGGTCAGCAACTAGCAAGAATTATGGCTGAGATGGTCATAACAATTTTTTATGAATGCATGAGTGTGCGTATGTGTATGTGTATGTGTGCATACATGTCTGCATTTTTTAAACAGAACAAATATGCTAAGCAGAATGAACATAACTCAAGCTTTTTGGAATACACATCAATTGAGATAACATTTATTGTATCCATCAGAGCTCAAAAACATTTACAAGGGTATAATGCAGTTTATGTAAAAGTCCCCACTGCAGTTTTCTTTCAATAGCATCATATTCTACCCAATTAATTTATATTTATAAAGACATAACTATTTCCAGAGATTGTAGTTAATGTAAGAAAAAATATTGCTTCAACAGCTGGTGAAACTATTTATTAATTTCATGGGCTTTTCTCTTTTCCTATCACGTCTCTCTTAAATATCTAACATTCTTTGAAAATCCGGCCTAGCTGCCACCCATATCAAATCTGCTTACATAGTGAGGCATAAATATATTTATACTAAACATGTTAGATGGATATTTTACAAGGGTTACATGACTAATATTTAATGCTTACTCTGTTTACCTATTCCTCCTAACCTCACACTTATGCTTCCCTCTCACCACATTTCCTTAAAGCCTATTATAAACCACCACCCTAGATTTTCCAGTCATATTCTTTTCTCTCGCTCTCTCCTTCTCTGATATTCTCCATTGTTATTATTCCTTGATCATCCCAAAAGCATATCCCTTAGCCTCTCTCTATGGCCATCAGTATACCATTATCCTTTGGGACTCTTTCTTGGAGAAGAAACAGTACTTATCTTCTCTACACCATTTTCCATCCAGTACATGCACATCTTGACCTCTGTTTTATTTCTGACCCAAATGATATTAATGTGTGCTCTCCTTTCTGAGTTTTTACATACTTCCCTCTTGTGTTCTTTCTTTTCTATATCTATCAATCACAAGTCCAAGTCTATATCTCCATTTCTCCTACTTGCTGCCAAACCAATTTCTTTATTCATTCAGATTACATCTCTCCTCACTAACTTTATTTTATTTCCACCTCTTTTGTTGTTTCCTCCTTAACCCACCCTGAGAACATTAGCAGCCCTGTTCATTCCTCTTCATCAAAAAGCCCAAACAAATCAAACTCCAACATATCTTTCTTTTTCTTATAATATACCTTTTATCCATTTGTTGCTTATAATATGCCTGTACACTTTTACACACAATTCTTAACATTCTTTCATACTCATTTTACTAGGCTATATAGGATATATTGCAAATTATATATGGAAATAATCCTCCCATATTTTCAACATCTCCAACACAATCAAATGATTTTTTTTTGGAGGGGTATCCCACCTATGTATCAATGAAATAACTTGAAACGTAATTCATAAGCTGAGCTGAGCTCTTCACATCTTACTTAACCTTCAGACCTCCTCCAAAAACTCATCTCTTTTTACCTTTGTGTTCCACATATCCCAAAGGATTGCTAAGGCTTTATCTGCTTCTTTTTTCCCTGAATCATTATATGTAATTCCAAATTTTCCCTTCTTAAAGGACATCCAATCCTGTTTTTTTTTTCTATTGACAATAACTAACCTTTAAAAAATAATGCTTGAATATAAGAATGAGTAAAAGCCATGACCAGCAGAAAAAAAAAAAAACAAGCATCATAAATCCAAGTACTTTAGGACATTGGTTCAACTTTCTCAAAGAGTACATGCTTTTATCTTCACCTTGCATCATCTCTTATTTTATTTCCCTAAATTTTTAAGTGGTACCTCAATACCCCATAAGGTATAAGACATTACTTCCCCTACCCAATGTTCTTGTTCTAAATCTTAAAATACTTCAACTCCTATTTTGTCAATCTCACTCCACCTTCAGGTTTACAGCACATCTATAAAGACATTATTCCAATCTTCTATCACCATTTCCAGGGATGCCTTTTCCTTTTAATCTTCAAAATCTATTATTTTCCCATTAGTCTCATTAATAACTTATCCACAGCATCGAGAGGTAGCAAAATGCTACTGTAATACTACTACTACTGATAATAATAATAATAATAATAATAATAATAATAATAAAAATAAGGGAATATTGCACTGCAACATTGCAAACCAAAGATAAAGGGTACAATCCTTTAAATGTCTGTCTGTATGTATGTATGTATATGTGCTAATATTAATAAAAAATATATATAAATATATATGTATATATATATATATATATATATATATATATATATATATATATATATATATATATATTGTCGAACTTTTAAAAGCTGACTTTCATATGGCAGAGACCATATGATCAAACTTTTAAAAGTTTGAATGGTCTGAATAGGTATCTCCATAGAGCGCACCTTTACCGCAATGTATTGCGATCTCGAAGTTGGTATATAGCGGGGGTGGGGTGCAGGGGGGATTGCTAGCACTGTTTATTTTTATTTTTCTGTTTTTGTTTTTTTCTAACATTTTTGAACATTTACCTGGTCGATCATATAGTCTCAGCCATATGAAAGTCGAACATTTTGATGTTCCATTATGTGAAGTAGATCCATATATATCGTATCACCGAAAGGGAAACGGCCGAGCACACTTCCCCAAAAGTACTTTTCATCGAAAAAGCACTTTCATGAAAGTGTGCTAAAAAAAGGAGAAAAATGTGGGGAAATGGCTGTTGCTGAGATGGTAGGACAGTGGGGATTAGGGAATATTCTGCTTTTCCCACTGTAGTGCGATCTCAGAGTGAAAATATAAAAGTAGGGTGGGTGCAAGGGGGCTTGTCCCCTTGCGTAAACATGAGTAATGTGGGGTTTTGTTTCAATTTTTTTATTTAAAATTTTTTTTTTGCACACTTTAGCAAAAGTGTTTTTTCGGTGAAAAGCACTTTTGCTAAAGTGTGTTCAGTCGTTTACATTTCGTGGAAATGTAATTTCGTGCAATAGTCCTAGAATCATATCTATATATATATCTATATAAATATATATATATATATATATATATATATAAATATACAAGTCCCCTTCACATGATCGACCTTTCACAAAGTCGACTTTCATATGGCCAAGACCATATGATTGACTTTTGAAAAGCCGACTATGGGGAACCGCTATCTCTGCATAGTGTGGAATGGGAAAATTTCCATCTTCCACACTGTAGTGCGATCATGGAGTTGGTATATTTAATTACTGGGGGTGTGGGTGGCAGAACCTCCCACAGAGGGTGCAAGGGGGTTTTCCCCCCTGCTAACAGTTTTAAGGTAAGTGTTTGTTTTATTTTTTGTGTTTATTTTACATAGTCGGCTTTCCGAAAGTTGATCATATAGTCTCGGCCATATGAAAGTCGACTTTGTGAAAAGTCGACCATGTAAAGTAGACCCACACACACACACACACACACACACACACACACACACACACACACACACACACACACACACACACACACACACGCACTCCTGACAAAATCTGTGATTTTCTTGTACTGGGACAACTTGAAACTGATGTCTTTGCTTTCTGCCAGGTTATGACCTGCTCTGACTGAAATGTAAAATGTTCTGTTATTATACTCATCTATACTTCATTTATTCTTGAAGCAAGAACACTGTTTCAGGATATTAGTACTCTATATTAAGTCATTCAAACAAAAACAATATGACCAGCCTCTACTTCGCATGCTGGTTTGATCTTTAGACATGTAAATTCAGTCCCTCTGAAGGCATCCACATTTATAAGATTTCAAAATAATTGTTTTATTTATTTATTTATTTACATTTGTTGACCGGGATGGTCTGACTGGAGTTATTTCCATTTTCAGCAGAGGCCCGGGGAGAAAAGCTCCAAGACAAACAACAGCATTATAACAATAGTAATAGAAAACAGACATTATACAAATTGATTTATACAAGGATAGAGGACATTTTCATTGGTAAAAGATAATTTCTTGGTTAAGATAGAAAGAGGTGGTAGGTTATTAGTAACTTTGAGCAAACAAATAACAAAAAGAAGTTTAAGTTATCCCGGCTTGATAAAGTGGCAGACCCAGTTTAGAGCCAGATGTTCTTTAAGTTTGATCTTAAATGCAGTTAGAGTAGTGAGCATTGTAATATCTGCTGGTAGTAGGTTCCAGATTCTGCCAGCAGTGTTAGCAAAGAGGAGGTCACCAGCTGCATTACAGGTTTTTATTGTTTGGATTAGCAGTTTATTTGAGGATCGTAGTAGTCTTGCATTGCAATAGGGGGTGATGATATTTTTTAGGGCAGGTGTATTATCAGGATAAAGAAGGATTTTCTTGGCCATAACTAGTAGGCTGAACTGGAGAAGGCTGGGAAGCTCAAGCCAGCCCAGTTGTAAGAGATTTAAACAATGGTGGGTCTTATAAGGCAAGCCAGTGGCAAACCTGGTAATATGATTATAACAGGTGGAAAGTCTGTTAAGAACGGATTTGTTTACGTTTGAGAGACGGGGAGAAGCATATAGAAGAGTAGAGAGTAAATGTGTGCGAGCAATGGTAATCTAGGCAGTAGGGGTTAAGAAAGCTTTTATTCTGTATAGTGACCCAAGTTTTTTGTTGATAGTTTTGATCACTTGGTTCACATGTAGGTCAAGTTTTAGGTTGTTATCAATAATGACACCCAGAAGTTTGGTTGAGGGTTCAGGGGTAATAATTGTCCCATCCTTTGCTTTTACTGTAAAAGTAAAGGTAAAAGATTTTGGTGTGGGAGTGAATAGCAGCAGTTTGTTTTTTTTGGGATTTAGCAACAATCGATGTTCAGTGAACCAACTTTCTATGATATTAAAGGTGGACTGGGTGGAATATTCCAGGGCATCAGGGGATGTAGCTGAGCAGATCAGGGTAGAGTCGTCTGCATATTGGATGCAGTTAATGTTAGGGATGACAGTGTGAAGGTTGTTAATAAAGATGGAGAAGAGAAGGGGTCCAAGTAAGGAGCCTTGTGGGACTCCTAAGGTGGTGGGTAGTAGGATGGAGAGCTTATTCTGCCAGATAACAGCCTGTTGCCTCCCACTGAGATAAGAGGTAAACCATTGAAGGGCTTTGCAGTCAAGCCTATAAGACTGCAGGGTCTCAATCATAAGCTGATGATCCACCATGTCAAAGGCCGTAGAAAGATCCAAAACGAGGGATGATGAAATGTGGTTATTGTTATGGTTGGTATTTATGGCACTGGTAAAGGCTAGGAGGGCAGAGGTAGTACTATGATGTGTGCGAAAACCATGCTGGGTGCCAGCTAGAAGGTTATTCAGGAGTAGGTGATCCATAAGTTGTTTTGTATGCATTTTTCCATGACTTTTGCGAGTGAAGAAAGTATGGCAATTGGTCTATAGTTAGAAAATTCGGTGGAGGAACCACCTTTATGTAGTGAGATAACATAGGATATCTTCCAAATGGTGGGAATTTTGGCTTCAGCTATGATCCGATTGATGAGTATTGAAACTGGATAGGCAATGGCATCAGCTGATATTTGAAGGTAATCAGCAGGGAGTTGGTCGGCGGAGAGTATAGTGGGCTTCAATTTTTTAATTAGTTTGCAAATATAGCTGGTGGGTACTATTTGGAAACTGAAAGTGGGTATATTTAGATGGCTGGCATTATCAAGATTTGGAAAGCTAGGGGGTAATTGATTGGCTAGGGTTTGAATAGTTTCAGTAAAGAAGTGGTTAAAACTGTTTGAGACATCCTCAGGGGATTTGTCACAAGTAGCAGCTGGGGTAGGGGTTGTAGTTTTACCAGGGCGAAGGAGATTATTCAGACCAGCCCAAAATTTCTGAGGTTTATTCTGGTAGGCTGTTTGTAGATTATAGTAGTACTGTTTTTTATCATTTAGGATGGATCTTTTGGTATCATTCCTAGCTTGTCGATATGTAACATGGTCTATGGGGAGTTTAGTGGACTGCCATTTGGCCCATATTTTATTTCTATTATTGATTTTTTGATAAGACATTTTAGATAGCCAAGGTGCATTTTTTGTTTTTGTTCTCTTTAAGTGAGCAGGTGCATGCCAGTCCAGGATTTCAAGGAATTTATTGTTGAAATAATTGACTGCATCATCCAGTGGGAGATGTATGAGCATTGACCAGTTGCAGGACCTAAGTTCCCGCTGAAATTTAGCAGGGTCAAAGTCATTTTTGTTTCTAACTTTTCTCAGTAAGGGTGTCTGCAAAATAATTGATTTTTGTTTAACTATATAGGTGAGGAGGTGGTCACTAAGATCAGCAGGGAGGGTACCAGCGGTATATAGTTGGGGGCTACTATTTGTGAGTTCCCAGTCGAGTAGACTATCTTTATGATTTAACTTATCAAGTCTGGTGGGGCTAAATATGAGTTGAGAGAATGCATGCAGGTTAATGTGTGTAGTAGGTGACTCTGGGGAGCATGTGCTCCAGTCTATGTTAACGTCCCCAAACAATAAGGTCTCTAGGGGGATAGTGACTTGAGAGCCACTGTAGGGTTTCCTCATGTGTTGGTATATTATAACCTGGTGGGATATACATACAGATGATGTTAATGCATTTTTTTTTATTAAGTTGGAGTCTGGTTGCAAGAATTTCTGAATTGTTAATCATAGGTGGTTGGAAAGGATTAATGGCTATGTTTAATTCTGATTTGTAAAGTATTGCTACCCCCCCTCCTTTCCTGGTAGCACGATCCAACCTGTGTATATTATACCCGGATGGAACTATTTCATTGTCAGTAGTGCTAGGTTTGAGCCAGGTCTCGGTTAAACAGAGAATCTCAGGGGAGTGGGCTTCCAGTAGGGCATGTAGTTCATGTACTTTATTATTAACACTCCTAATATTGAGGTGACAGACTAGGAGAGAGTTAGCTAGTCTACTGCTTAGAGTTGTGTAGTTTAGGTTACATGAAGTAGGGTTGTTTTTATTAGATGTGGGAGGGCCTGGGTTGGGGTGGATATCCCCACTGAGAGTGAGACTAGGACTGTACCTTGAAAGGTGTTTCAGAAGTTTGTTTAGGAGCTTGTGGTATTGCTTAGATCTAGAGCTAGTGGGCCTAGGTTTAGTACATTGGAAATGAGAGCATGACGTTGAGTATGACTCTATAATATTAGCATGACTTAAGGAGGATTGTTGTACAGATAGAGTAATAGTGTGGCCTTTTGGGTACTGACAGCCCGTGAGTGTTTGGTTCTCATAGAGGGTGAGTACATAGGCGATTAGTAGGAAATGAAATAAGGGATGAAATAACATAGTGAGAGAGAGGTGTATGTCTATAGGATTTAAATTTCCTAGACAGAGTATAGGGGATAAAGAAGGCAGATAAAATGTAGTAGAGAAGAAGAGAAGACAAGAAAGTAAACAAGAGCAGATGTGCTGGGTGGGAGGGTCAGGTAAGGTGGGTGTAGCCATATGGATCACCTGATAGGTTGTTGGAATAGGGGTGTGGTACCACCCAGATAAATTCAGACGTAGTAGGGCCGGGTGGAATTTGGGGGCAGAGAGGGGAGCGTAGCGAGCCTGAGCACAGCGAGGGTGAGCGGAGCGGGGCTAACACCAACTACAGGTACGTACTTAGTAACTATCCTCCGTTTTTGTCAGATATGGGGGAGAATTTAAAAGTACCAGGGAGAATGTAATTTAGTCAGAGTTGTTTACTCTGTTTACTACTTTTGATTTGGCTTGAAAGAATGGATAAAGGGGGCAGTCTAAACGTACTTGTTTGACCCAGGTCAGCGCTAACATTAAGCAGGTAAATTGTTTGCTAATAACCTTTGGCAATTGCTAGTAGAACGCTCTGTTTCTGCTGTTGTTCTTTTTCTACAGGCCTACAAGCAACAACATATTTACCCTAATGCTGGTACACCTCCCTCAGTACTGGTAAACCCAAAAGCTGCTTAAATAGATATATCCATAGTGCTCAACTATAATTGTATAACATCACTGTATTTCTGCTGTTAAAATATATCTAATGTTTTGCTGAAAATTCATCTGGTGTTTTTGTTGTGATTGTTTATGTTCTGTTGCAAATTCAGTTTGTGTTTGTTATGATTGTTTTTGTTATCTTTGCCATCTTAGGCTGGGTCATGGCTAAAAAAAGATCTTACCTGGTAAACAAATGTAAAAATAAAAAAAAAATAAACAATCTTATTAGTGATAAAGTCCAAACAGAAACCAAGTCGCAGCTAATGTAAAAGGGCTGCTGGATAAAAATATAGTAAATAAACTCTTCAAAAGCATCCAACAGACCAACAAACAGCAGAACAGCTTTATACAAAGCAGTAATTTATTGAGTGAGCACTTTTGTAGTGTAGACAAACTACTTCATCAGACCTAAAATACATCTAGCAATCCATCAATAAATAGCAGCATTCAAAAAACAGCAGCACCAATCATATTGCCCTATACACTAAGCAACCAGCCTAAATGACACAGTGTAAATGGAAAATAGGAAATATTTACATATATATCACTGCTTTATAACTAAAGCTTAAATCTATAATATGTACATATAAAAAACTGTTGCTCATAATAAAATATAAAAATACTAAAATAAAAACACATAGCAAAATGTGAAAAAACATAGAAAAAACAGATAAAAAGCAATATCTCATTTGAATAGTGGTCTGCACTTTACAAAGGGTTTTAAAGGTACCCTATCATTCAACCCCCTTCCTTTGTCTGCTCTCAACCTAATAATCCACCTATTTTCAGACATTTCAGTGGAATTCATAATATCACCCCCTCTCTCATTTTTATTAACCCTCTCAACAACAAGAAACCTAAATGTATGTGTTGCATTAGTTTTATACACATGCTTAGCTAGAGCATTAGTCTGGTTACCATTCCTAATTTTAAAAAGATGTTCCCTAATTCTAAACCTAAGCTTCCTATTAGTCTTCCCAATGCAGAAGGATGAGCAGAAGTTGCAAACAGCTAAATAAACTACATCTTGGCTTTTGTAATCTGCTCTAACATTAAAAGAAAATTCAGAACCCATACCAGGGCGTACAAACGTATTACTGGAATCAAAAAAACCTACAATGATTACAGATGTAACAAGGAGAAGTACCTTTCTTGCCATCTATGAGATTCATTCTGTTACCACTGCTCTGATAACACAGAGATCTCTTTAATGACTTCTTGTTTGACACAACTTTATATATGCCAATAAAGACATATTTTTTAAACATCCATATATAATATCTTTTGTTGATGTGTATTAGTTTATTGCATATAGGGACTTATTTAGTGATGTTGATTTGATGTGTTGCTGTGTTGCCGTTTTGCACACATTTGAAGTGTGGCTTTAATGTTTTCCTTAAGGAATTGTCTAGTGTTAATGACTTCCTTGATTGAATCATTGGTTTTATACGTTTTTTATAAAAAGCTGTTTAATTGCTTGGTATTTTCTCTGAAGGAGAGACACCGACCACTCCGAAAGCGCTAATAAAATAGTTTGTGATTTTATCTTTGTTATCGCTCAGTTTCATTTTAGCTTTTTTGTGGTTTATCAAGTTTTCCGTTTTTTCGGTTTGTTGATGTTATAAAAATTAACACATTTCTTGCTACTCATTTTTATGAAACAGCTCATTCTCACATAACTGAACAAAGGTATCCATAATAGGATGACCTGGAGGGATAAAAGTACTAGGCTTTCTATAAAAATTATCATTATTTTCTAACTCATTTTTAAACATTAATTTCAACAGAACATTTCTATTAGACATTTTCAAGTTTAATATAGTCTCTGTTACCTCTTGCCTCTGTGCAGGTATAAATGACAGTCCTTTATTCAACAATGTAGTCTCTGCAGTGCTTAAAATTCTTGTTGAAATGTTCCATATCAGAGATTCTTCTGGTCTCACTTCCAACCCTGCCACACTCTCATTGGGGACACTTTGAATTCTTCCTCGTCATCCTAGCTTTGTTGTAGTCCCTGCAATCTGCTTCCTTCAAAAACAATGGATCCAGCTGAATTTGAAGGGTATGAAAAACTGAAGCTTCAGACCATTGTATAATCTCTCTCTCTAGTGTAGAAACCACTTCATTTGACTTATAATGCTGCTCAACATCTGCTGTGTTTTTACAAACATTGTAGCACCCTTTTTCCTACTTTTTTGTATTCCTTTGGCATCTTCTGCAAGGGGAGACATTTTGGCCTTTCTCTTGGCTCCCAGATGTTCTTCACTGTTCACAGTGTCACTGGGAGGCAGGGCAGCAGTCGACAATTCACTGATCACCTCTGTATCCCTCGCCTGTTGTGTTAAGGTGGT
The DNA here is from genome assembly GCF_019279795.1 of Protopterus annectens. Classification (NCBI taxonomy): domain Eukaryota; kingdom Metazoa; phylum Chordata; order Ceratodontiformes; family Protopteridae; genus Protopterus; species Protopterus annectens. Next base: position 800,009,463 of record NC_056736.1, on the reverse strand, counting down.
CTCGAGAGAACTTGAGGGATTAGATCGTGTTTTAAGCCATACAAAGACATGGCCCACCTTAAAATCATGCACAACCCTCTGCAGTTTGCTTAGCTTCTGTCTAAGCAACCTGTTTTCAAAAAGTTTTTCTGAGTCTAAAATATTGCCCATTCTTTCTTCCACTAACTTGCAGGGATAATTCTGAAATGGAGTGTTGTGTTGACAAACAATTTTTTCCATCACTACAGCTTCTTCTTTATCACTGAATTCAATCAGTAAATAGATGTAATCAAAACTAATCTCCAGATTCAGTTGTTGCCATCTGGATAAAAGTTCATGCTGCTGTTCACCCTGTGTAGGCATTTTTAATATCCTCAAACCTCGAGGAACAGCTTTGTTCTTAAGACAGGCTTCTAAATGGAAAAGCTGTGCCTGTATTCTCTTAGTTTTATATAAAAAGTCCTCCAACTTATTTATCTCTTTTAAGAAACTTGGAAAGTCAATGTTAACATACTCATTGTCTCCCTCATTTTCAGTAGAGATGTTACCCAGCAGCGGACTACACTTTCTTTTTATAAAATCCATCATTCGCCTGGAAAAAGATTTATCTAACTTACTGACAGCATGTGAGTTATAGTCCATTTCAATCACAGCATTGGGAGCAGCATTAGGTGTTGCAGCAGAATTACCTTTAACCATTGTTACCAGCCACGACAAGCAAAGAAGAAAAAAATCCAAATACAAACCAAGTCACACCTAGTATAAAAGAGCTGCTGGATAAAAATATAGTAAATAATCTCTTCAAAAGCATCCAACAGACCAACCGACAGCAGAATAGCTATATAAAAAGCAGTAATTTATTGAGTGAGTGCTTTCATAGTGTAGACACACTACTTCATCAGAACTAATATACATCTAGCAATCCATCAATAAATAGCAGCGTTCAGAAAAGAGCATGCCAATCATATTGCCCTATTTATTAAGCAACAAGCCTAAAAGAGACAGTGTAAATGCAAAACAGGAAATATATACATATATATCACTGCTTTATAACTAAAGCTTAAATCTATAATATGTACATATAAAAAAACTGTTGTTCATAATAAAATATAAAAAAATCTAACAAAACACATAACAAAATGTGAAAAAACATATAAAAACATATAAAAAGCTGTATCTCATTTGAACAGTGGTCTGCACTTTAAAAAGGGTTTGGTGGATCATAATTGTGTGCAACGTTTGCCAGCATATAAAATGGTTCTGAAGATGGAGAGGGTACTGAAGAAAGATATAAAGATTTGGAATGATGAGTCGGTATTGCATCTACGTGAATGTTATGACTGTACTGATTGGGAAATGTTTAAAGAACAACAGTGGATTCTATTATTAAATGTTCAACTTATTTGCCCTTTTTCTCCCTATTTACAGTCCCTGCTGTGAATAAACAGCAATATAACATTTAAGATATGTTCAATCTGCTGTTTCTCTCCACTAGAACAATACCTTACCATATTGTGGCGGCTTCATTTTCAAAAAACTTTTATCCCACCCTGGAAAAGATTGCTGCAGTCTCCAATTCATTGATGTCATCAAAGCCAATGAATACAGGTAGTTTTCTGCCCAATACCCTCCCCAAACTGACATCACCACAACCATCCTAAAAACCCACCCATGCTGTGATGTCACAGCTCCCTGGTCCTTCCTCTACCCATACAGAAAGTGGCTAGAACAAGGAAACAGGGCATGAGTCAGGTCTTCTGCTGTGAGCTGTCAATCACAGCAGGTAACAGCTCAAATTACTCTTAGCACTTTGGCAGCTAAGGAAGTTAGATGTGAAGGGGGATGGGACATGAGTCAAAGTAGTACAATTCAGGCTTTACAAAAAATTGCAATCTAGCCATTCTAAAAAGAAGCAGCAGTAAAAAGCACTTTGAAAGTCTGTTTTGTGGCATTTGCACTGTTTGTGTTTTAAGTAGTCATTGAATGGCTTGAAATGTTACTTAAAAGTTATTGAAAGACAGCAGTGTATGCATGTAAAATCAATGCAATGACAGGAGCTTTAGGAAGAAATCATGTGTGATGTAATTTTTTACTGACAAGCACTGCATTGTGGGAGACCTAGAGGCAGACAATCAGAATCATTTCAAGATGCTAGACTCCATGAGGTCAGACTCAGAAATTATGAATAGAAATATTTAAAAACTTGTAGATATTCCTAGAGTGGTGTTAAAATGTAGTAAACACCAAACCATGATGAAATAAACATGTTTTGAGTGTGTGGGTGCAGTTCTTCTTTAAATGATTGTGTGATAATAATTTGGACAATTTTGCTGATGTAATATACTATTATATATTTATTTTGTAGGGATATGATTGTACCATGTAGCAAGTTAATATTTACCCAAATAATAAGCCATGAGTAGATACAGCTGTTAAATCTAGCATAAAGAAAAAGAACAAGGCTTTTAAGGATGGAAATATGTTCAAATTGCATACAGCCACTAAGGAGCTGAAGTTAAAAGTTTTAAAAGCAAAACAAAAATATAAAACTGAATTAGAGGTTAAGATGACTGCACATAATCACAGATCTGTGTGGTCCAGTATGAAAACTATTCAGAAGTCAAATAATAATGGTCAGATCATCTTGGATGGTTGGAATACAAATGTTGATTTTGCCAATGCCCTTAACTAATTTTTCAATCATTTTGATATTTTTGATTTTCATAATAACATACATAATTTGAAGCAACAACTTATAGATAATAAATATTCTAGTATAGATCAAAAAGAGGTAGAAAGGCATTTCTTTCAATAAAGTTATGAAAAAGTAGCGGGCCTGATAATTTGTGGTCATGTACTTAAAAAAGAGAATTAAGTTCTGTTTTTCATTATATCTTTAATAGATCATTACATATACAGCATATACCAAAAGTGTGGAAAGATGCTGGGGTAGTTCCAATTCCAAAACTGAAATATCCAAAAAATTGTAGTGATTTTTAGACCTGTAGCTCTTACATCAATCATAATGAAAACTTCTGAAAGGTTGATAAAGTTGGAAATTTTAAAGAAAATGGGTCATGAGCTAAATCCTATGCGATTTGCCTATAGGCCACACAGAGGGGTAGAGGATGCAACAGTTACCTTGCTTAACCTACTTGCTAAACATCTAGAAAGTTATTGGTCACATGTTAGACTTTTGTTTGTTGATTTTCTTCTGCCTTTAATATGATTTGACCACATGTTTTGATTGGCAGATTGCATGCAAGAACAATTTGATTTGGGCAATAATCTTATGGGCTGGATTTTAGATTTTCTGACTAATAGAACACAGAGAGGTAGAATAAATAGAACTTTGTCTGATCTAGTGTATTCTTCAACAGGAGCTCCACAAGGATGTGTACTCTCAGCCCTTTTGTTTATTCTTCGTGCAAACGTGTAGGAGTATGCATGAAAATAGGACCAATTTGAAATATGCTGATGATGCTCTTGCATTTAGCTTAAGGACAATGAGAAGAGTCATGGCCCACTTATTACTGATTTTGTTGAATGGTATGATGAATCTTCAATTAAAGGAATCTAAAACTAATGATATGATAATTGATTTTTATAAAACATGCACATACATATGATGTAACAGTTATAAAGGGTCAGTTGGTTGAATGTGTGCAATCCTATAAATATCTTGGGACAATTAAAAATTCAAAGTTGAATTTTAAGGAGGGGGCGTGGCTAGCATGGTCATGGTGTAGCAGCAGATTTCACAAGCTCTACTAAGGAAAATATATCTTCACTGAAAATTTGTTTCATATCAAGAAAAAGTGGATTTATGTTTGCAGAATTTGATAGTATTCAACATTCTCTTCGGGAATATCTACTTATAAATCAAAATTGGTTATAATTGGTTATAAAACTCTCTCCTGAGGAAACCTTTGGCAAATGAAATGGGAAACAATAAAAAGAAAGAATAAAGGGGTAAAGGGTTTGGAAAGAAAAATATTAACAGAAAAGCCAAAATCCAGATGATTAGGATATCACCACAATCACCTCCCTCATTCATGTCATTATATGTCAATTAATGATCAATTTAAAATGTTTTCAAATGATGACAATAACTATAAAACAAAACAAAATATACAAAATAATCTAATATCCTAAAAAAAAAAAAAAAGGAAAAAGGGAAATAATACATATCACATATCACATTGCTTGCTAACACAATATCTTGGAATCATTCTTGAATCACCATTGCAATCAAATAATTCAAATAATCAAACTAAATATTTACAAAATATCCAAGAAATATTTTCAAAATCAAATGGAATAGATAATAGTTACTAAGAAGAAGAAGACTACATTTATACAATTAATATAATTCTACTTAAATATACATAATAATACAATCCATTCAAATTCTACCCTCAAAAGGTTTAGAAATAAACTAAACACTTTAAATCTTTTGGGAAAGTATCAGCCATGGACCTTATAACGAGACTTACACATACATATTCACATACCTCCTCCTTTATTTCAGACTTTTAAAGAGAAGAAACATTTATAGTTTAATTATTCATAATAATCCCCAAGTGAGCAAGATAATAATAATATACAATCAACTGGGAAAACATAATTTTCTCTGAAATGCTTTTTGATGTTGTGTGTCATTATTTAAAGTTTTTTTAAGTTTTTTTTTACTGTTTTGCCTTATGCCATGTTTAATTTTTTTGCACACTGGGTGCCAGTACTAGCTACGGTTAAATTATTCCTGAGGGCTCTAAATAAAAACCTGCAAAAAGTATTAGATCTCCAAACACAAAATGTACGCACAATCCCACAGCCTTAAAAGTGAAATAACATGCCTAACACACTAGTAATAGGTGACCCTAGGCTCAAATACTGGCCAAAGGCTCTTTGCTGCCCTATAGTGCCTTATTAGGCAAGGCTCAAAAGTCAAACCAACAGCACAATTAACAAAAACTGAGGGTTATGCTACCAGCGCCCAGAGTATAAATCTCAAACATACCACTCACGGACAGAACATGGGCCAAAACACAAAAGGAGGGGGTGTATCCATATTCATCAAGGATGCACACACCTCCTGCAAATTGTGGCCTGCTACAGATCACCCTCCATGACCCAGGACCACCACTCTACCTTTCTGGAGACACTGGAAAACATGAAGGTTCTACCGAACACCCTGATATTGGGCGATTTCAATTACCCTACCATTCACTGGAAAAACTACTCGAGTACAAATTCCCAGGTCCAGCGCTTCCTGGAATTCATCAACTCAAATGCCCTGGATCAGCTGGTAAACTCCCCTACCAGAGGTGAAAACATATTGGACCTGGTCATCACCAACATGGGCGACAGGTGTTCCACACCGGAGGTCAACCCGTCACTGGTTAGATCAGACCATAAACTAATCACTCTGGATGTCCACACCCCGCCACCACCCCCAACTAAGGAAACCACAGTAAAAACTTTTTTAAAGCAATCTTCACCTTAATTAATACAGAGGTGGTAAGTTTCACAGCCCCCACGCTAAAGGATAATGCTGCCCAAGATGCAGAAACCTTTACAAATGCACTGTATGAGCACCTACAAGGATGCATGGATCATGCCATCCCTAGCAAAACCAAGACTCACTCCTCCTAGAGAATGAAACCAGTTTGGTGGACCCCTGCAATAAACAGGCTATACAATAGAAGGAGGAAACTAGTTCAGAAAAAAAAACAAATCCCAAGAAGGAAAGACATCCCTGATCAGTATCAGTAAGAAACTAAGGTCCCTCATATAATCATCCAAGGCTAACTTCAAAAGAAAAATAGTCAAGGATTCAAAAGATAACCACAAAGCTTTCTTTAGCTATGTTAAGAATCTAAGTGGCAACTCACAGATATGCACTGAACTAGTGCAAAATAGCACAAAATATACTAAACCTACTGATATTGCCAACATCTTGGCAGATAGATTCAGTGCAAACATCACCCCCCTCTCAACTCCAAAAGGGCCCACACCAATACCAGAAAAGTGTAGTGTCCCAAAAATCACAGACGCACAGGTGAAAACAGTCCTTTCAAAAGCCACAAACATAGTATTAATGAGACCAGATGAGTCCCAGGCTGCATCTTGCATGAACTACAGAACAAACTAACCCCCCCCCACCTAAACATGCTGTTCAACCTCAGCCTCTCCACAGGCTACATGCCTATAGAATGGCACACAGCAATGGTTATTCCTCTCCACAAAGGAGGGGCCACAACTGACCCTGGTAACTATCGCCCAATAAGCCTGATTAGCCAGGTCTGCAAGGCTATGGAGCGCATCATCATGGAACCCATTAACAAAAGACATTGGGAACCTCCAAACACTTGAACCGACCCAGTTTGGCTTTGCTAAGGGCTGATATTGCCTAATAAACCTGGTTGACTTCTTCGAGTCTTTGAGGCAGTCACCAAGGCCATAGATGAGGGAAAGATGGTTCACACAGCCTATCTTGACCTCGCCAAGGCTTTCGACAGCATTCCCCACTCGGGTATTACAGAAAAACTCATCAGCCTGAACATAAACCCCTACATCACGAGATTGGTTGCCAACTGGCTTACAGACAGAACTCACACGGTAAGAATAGCAGGCTCCAGGTCCGACTCTAAACCAGCCACAAGTGGTGTCCGGAAGGCTCGGTCCTGGGACCCTTACTGTTTGGCATATACTTCTCAGATGTACAGGCAAACATAGGAGGACTATGGCTAACCAAGTTTGCCGATGACTGCAAACTAGGAGCCATAATTGACTCTCCGGCTGACATGGATATCCTCCAAAAGGGCCTTACTGAGATGGACACCTGGTGTCAAAGTCATGGCTTCAAGCTAAATGCCAAAAAAATGCATAGTCATCCTGTTTTCAAAAAACAAAACACCCACAAATTACCACATAGGTGGCAGCCCCCTTAATACAGAAGAGGTAATAAGAGATTTGGAGAACCAGGTAGATAGTAATCTCTCCTTTGACAATCATATTGCCAAAGTAGTTAGGAAGTCCTTCCATGTGGCCCATCTAATTACTAAAGGGTTCATATCTAGAAATAAAGAAGTTATAGTGCCCCTCTACTCATCACTCATCAGACCCATCATAGAGTACAATGCCCCATTTGGGATGTACCTCACAAGACACTTCCAACAGCTGGAAAGACCACAAAAGCACCTCACCAAGAGGATTACTGGCCTCAAACATATGTCTTATGCAGCCCGACTGAAAAAACTCTGGCTGTACTCAGTGGCATATCATTTACTCAGAGGTGATCTCTGCCTGACTTACAAAGCCATGTCCAACTCAATTTAGGTGGACATGCTCCACCTAAAGAAATCCAAGTCACTGCGAGCCACGCGCTCTAGTGAGCTAAACCTCACCACAACAATAAATAGAACAGGTCTATATTATAACATCGAATTTTATAAAGTTCGAATGTTATAATATCGAAACAGTTTTGTCGAATGCTGAAAACAGCGAAGGTGCAGGGCACCGAATTCTTTCCCAGGGAAAGAATTCGGTGTGCCATTGCTGTGGCTTCGCTGATTTCAGCATTCTATATGTTGGAGCATTACGGGTTGGGTTCAGGTAAGTGTGCGATTGTGTGTAGGTTAGGGTTAAAGGGCAGGTTAGGTGAGTTAGGGTTAGGGAGTGGGTCAGGTAAGTGTGCATTTGTGTGTAGGTTAGAGTTAGGGGCGGGATAGGTGAGTTAGGGTTAGGGTGCAGGTGAGGTGAGTATGCGATAGTGACGGACCTTAGGGTTAGGGTCAGGTTAGGGTCAGGTTAAGGTAAGTGGATAGCAAGTAGTGTATGTAAAGTTTAGTTTAGGTGTAGGATTTTAAGTGTATGTGTGTGGGTTGCTGTTTTTTGTGTGTGTTTGTGTTGTGTATATGTTTCTCAGAATAGCAATTTTTTTTCCTTGGGAAATAAATCGCTATTCTGACTTTTCGATGTTTGCGGATTTCGGTGTTTAGGGTTCAATATTATAACATTCAATCTTTGTAGATTTCGATGTTATAATATAGACCCAAATAGAACATGCTGGAGAGATAGATTCCTGTCACAGAGACTCCCCATGCTTTGGAACAAAATTCCAAATTACATCAGGCAGAGCCCCTCACTAACACTCTTCAAGAGAAACCTTGATGAGTGGATGGGTAACAGAAAATACACCCCTGGGATCACTTCATTGGCTCTGCTTGACAGAGGATCAGTTAATTAATCAATGGGGTGGCGAAAGCCGACACACTCTATTTAGGCTTATAAATGCCCTCTGGCAAATAGCCTAGTACCTACTTATGAACTTATGAACCTATATGTCTGTGTAATTGTTTTCATTATAATCAAAATCAATAAAACTATTTTAAAAAAAAGTCAAATTTTAAGGAAAATTATGAAGCTGTGTGCAGAAAAGGACATCAAAGATTGTTTTATTTGCAAAGATTGTCCCAGGTACATATAGATAAAAAAAATGATGATCTTATTTTACCGTGCTTTCATTGAATCAGTTCTAGCATTTTCTTTGGTGACATGGTATGGATATTTGTCAATGAAAAATAAGAATTCATTTAAAGAATTCATTTAATCAGATTGTGAAATGGTCAAGAAAGTTGATTGGAGAACAACAACTGAACCTAACATCTCTATATTTCAGAAGACTGGAAAAAATAACTGGCTCAGTTTGGAAGGATGTTTCACATCCATTATATGTTTCAACTTCTTTCATCTGGAAGAAGATGTTTGTTTCCAATATGTAAAACAAAATGGTATAAGCGTAGTTTTATTCCAGTAGCTATTGTTCAAATTAATAACAAATGTATTCCATCTAAATAATAACCTGCAACTGTAGCATGTTCGAATTCCAGCTTTTCGTCTGTCTGACAACATCTGTTTTGAAATCCAAAATAGAAAGATATAATGATGGCACCTTAAATTAATAAAGATGTACAATAGAAGACTGGGGACGTGCAGTATACACTTGTCTTTATAAGTGTTGTCTTAAATGTGTGTTTTGTATGTTTTATGTTTAAATGTATGTATTGTATCCAACGCTAACTCCATATTGCAAAGTAAATTTACCTAAAATATCAATAAAGGAACTGAATCGAACAGTTTCAATGGCAGTATTACTTGTTGACTTTATGGTAAAAGATTGCTTTTGGTTTTGGCTAATTTTTGAGGTGAAAAGCATTAACTTAGTTTTCCTGGAGTTGAGTAAGAGGTTTGATTCTTTGAGCCAGGTTTCTACATAGGAGAGAGATTTTTGTGTAATGTCTAGGAGCTTATTTATTGTTGAGGCCACACATATTAATGCTGAGTCATTTGCATACTGAACTAAACCAGCATGGTAAGTGGAGTTGTGGAGGTCATTAATAAATATATTAAATAGTAGATGACCCAGGATAGAGTCCTGAGAGACACCTTAACAACTGGTTGAAAGAATGAGTAGGTTTATGCCATTTAATGGCTTGTTTGCTTCCAGATATGTAACTAAGGAACCACAACAATCAGCATTGTGAAAGTCCCACCAAGGAGAGTCCAACAAGCAGTTGCTAGTGTGAAACAGTATCAAATGCCTCTGGCAACTCTAACAACATGGTGGAGACAAGCAGCCCTTTGTTTCTATGTCAGTTTCTTCTTCTTCTTTCGGCTTTTCCCAGTTAGGGGTTGCCGCAGCAGATCACCTGTCTGCTCATGATTGGCAGTGGAGTTTTACGGTGTTGAGTTGCCAGCCTGGCACCCAACCTTCCACAGGAGGCACACACACACACACACACACACACACACACACATACACACACACACACATGCACTCACACCTAGGGCCAATTTAGAGTGTCCAGTCCATCTACAGCATGTCTTTGGGATGAAACTGAGCACCCAGAGGAAACCCACTCAACCACAGGGCGGACATGCAGACTCTGCTCAGAAGGCACCACAGCCGAGGGTCAAACCAGAGAACCTCTTGCTGTGAGGTGACAACGCTAACCGCTGCACCACCATGGCCGCCCTTCAATGTCAGTTTATTATATTGGTAAAATGTAATATTGCTGTAGTGGTGCTGTGCTGGGGCCTAAAGCCATGTTGTGTGACTGAGTGCAGGTTATTTGAGGTTAGGTATTGCATCAGCTGCATATGAATGCAGTCTCTTATATTTTGGAGAGGGGGGAGAGAATCACTATCAGACTGTATTTATTAAATTCTGTAGATGTGCCGCCTTTGTACAGTGATACGGTAAAGGATTTTTTCCACAGTGATGGGATGTATCTTTCAGCTATGAACCTATTAATTAGTATGGACACAGGGAAGGCTATGACGTCTGCAGCCATGTTTAGGTAGTCTGATAATAGTTGGTCTACAGCTACAGAATTAGTTTTAGTTTAAGGAGAAACTTCCTTATGAGTTTATGGGTAAGGTAGGTACTAGACTAAAATTGAAGAGCTGTGGGTGTTTTTGATTGGATAGGGGTAGAGTGAGGGTGGCAGGTGTGTTACTGTCTAAGAAAGATAATATTGATTGTATAAAGTAGGAATTAATCTGTGCGGGGATAGAGTCTGTTGTATTGTCTGTTTTTGTAGAGGGACTAGTGGTCTTGCCAAGGTGGAGTAGTTTATTTAATGATGACCAAAAACGTTTTGGGTTGTTTATATGTTTGTCTTGTAGGTTGGTATATTATGTTTGCTCATCCTGTTTGACATGGAGTTTTGCAAGGTTTCTAAGATGCCTAAATTGCTGGAGGGCATTTTGAGTTCTATTTATACATCAGTTTTTCCAGGATTTATCCTTTTTATAATTTTTTTTTGTTTCCTTTATCAGTCATGGTGTGGGGTTGGACTTTACTCTTTTATCATGTACTGGTGCTAGATTATTTAGGTTCTGTAAGAATACATTATTAAAATATTCTACAGCATTATCTAGTGGCATTGTTCTAAGTACAATTCAGTTATACTTTTTTAGTGTTTTTTTGAAAGTATCTTTGCTGAAATTGGTTGTATTTCATATTTGATTATAGATAATATGTTTATCTAGGTTATTGTGAGTTCTAATAACATATGTTGGTATGTGGTCACATATGCTGTCTGAGAGGCAGCCTATTTTGCCAGTTTGTCTAGTTAGTTTGTAAGAATCCAATATAATGTTGAGTGTCTCCCAGAAGTTTTGTTGATTCCAGTATGTATGGTTATTAATGGATAAACTGCTAAAACCAACTTTAACTAAACCAACTATAAAATAAATTAAACCCATGGTATCAACAATGTGGCTTTATTACATATCAAAATCACATTAACGCAACTTTATGACACAACAAAATCAATTGATAAATGCTTCTGTCTTCCAATTATAAAGACTTCTTCAGACAAATTAATGTCCATTGACCCAATATTTATGCATTCATCCTAAGTCACATGATACAAAACCCCTCCTTTCTGTTACAGTGTTGCAATTTAAAGTGCTAGGTTGCAAAGTTCCTAAAACATTCCATTCCAAATTACATTAAGACTTAGAAGTATATGTACTTAATATTTAACAAGATGTGTATAGATTTTAAATGACATTAAAATATCATATACATACACAATATAAGATGCTTATTTCATACAGTTACTGTGTTCAGCCTATAGGATCGTACTCCATTCCAAAATTTTTATTAAAAAAACCTATAAATAAATAGTCTATTCTTTATATGCTTTTATTTTCAACAGACTATGTACTGAGATAATTTCATTTAAACCAGGTGGTGCCATGACATTTAAATAAATTTGCCACCATAATTCATGCAGTTCCAAAATAATATGCCATGGTCCACCTCCTGAGCACTGCTCAATCTTTTCCAAGATGGTAAATAAAAAGTTATGACTGGCATTTCTTTGATGCGTTTATAAAGAGCGTTAGTTGTTAGCATAATGTACACCTGTGAGAAGGGGCATGCAGCATGATGGTGGGTATTGACAAGGTGTAAATGGCCTTGTGACTAAGTTACCTTGTATTTCCCATGATTATTAGCCATGATTAGTCATTTTGTTCTTTTTAATTTCATATTTATGGTCATATATTTGATCTATATAGGTAAAACAGAGCGTAAAATAAAAGAACACATTACATAATTTGCATATTGCAATATAAACAATGCCACAGGTATTACAGTTGAATCTTCCCAATATTTTGAATTTTTTCCACATATATTTACAATTTCAGCTGTTTTTTTATATACTGCTGTTCTCTACATGCTACACATTTGGTCATTTATACAAAGACTGTGATTTATTATGCAGCATGTTCTTGAATAGAGGTTATCCATTATCCATGATAAATTCCATCAAGGAAGAAGTAGCAAGGAAAAGGTTACATGGTATATATGCCCCCTTATCAATAATGTTCATAGGTTCATAGGAAGGTACTAGGCTATTGGCCCTAAGGCCTATATAAGCCTAGACAAAAAGGGACCCTGTCTTTTGCCACCCAAGAAAATTATTTTCCTGTGCCCCTGTGGAGCAGAGCCACAGAGGTGATCCCCGGGGTGAATTTCCTATTTCCCATCCAATCATCAAGAGTTTTCTTGAAGAGTGCTAATGAGGAACTTTGTTTGATATAGATAGGTAGTTTGTTCCAGAGCATGGGAAGTCTCTAGGACAGAAAGCTATCCCTCCAGCATATTCTTTTATTGTGGTGACAAGGTTTAGGTCACTAGAGCGTGTAGCTCAGAGGGATTTGGATTTCTTGAAGTGGAGCATGTTCAACAGCTCTGGGCTTGACATAGCTTTGTATGTTAGGCAAAGATTGCCTCTGAAAAGGCGATATGTGATGGAGTAAAGCTGGCGTTTTTTGAGACCTGTCTGCGTAGGGCATCTGTTGGAGGGTGGTAATCCTCTTTGTGAATTATTTCTGCTGCCTTTCCAGTTGTTGTAGATGTCTTGTGAGGTACATACTAAAAGGGGCGTTGTACTCTATAATGGGTCTAATGAGTGACAAGTAGAAGGGAACAAAGACCTCTTTTCCTGGATGAGAAACCTTTTGTGATTAGGTGTGCCACATAGAAGGATTTCCTGACTACTGTGGTGATGTGATTATCAAAGGAGAGACTACTGTTCACCTGTGTCCCAAGGTTTCTTATCACACTTTCAGTGTAAAGTAGACTACCACCTATGTGGTATCTCATGAATATAGAGTTTTTACCAAAGGGGATGACAATGCACTTTTTGGCACTGAGCTTGAGGCCATGGCTTTAACACCAGGCATCTGTCTCAGAGAGGCCCTTTTGTAGGATGTCCACATCTCGATTATGGCTCCTAGTTTGCAGTCATCTGCGAACTTCATTAGCTAAAGACCTTCTGTGTTAGCCTGTACTTCCGAAAAGTAGATACCAAACAGGAGAGGACCCAAGTCTGAACCCTGAGGTACTCCACTTGTCACTGGTTTGAAGTCGGATTTGGAGTCTGCTACTTTCGCAGTGTAGGTTCTGTCAGTGAGCAAGCTGACAACCCATCTTGTGACATAGGAATTTATACCTAGTTTAGTGAGTTTATCTATAATTCCAGAGTGGGGGGATGGCGTCAAAAGCCTTGGCGAGATCTAGATAGGCTGTGGGAACCACCTTACCCTTGTCTACGGCTTCGGTGACTACTTCAAAGAAGTCTATCAAGTTTAGGAGACATGATCTGCCTTTTACAAACCCAAACCTAGGTTAGGTCCAGAGTTTGGAGATGACCAATGTCTTTGTTTCTAAGTTCCATTATGATACGTTCCATTGCCTTGCAGACCAGGCTGATTAGGCTAATGGGGCAGTAGTTCCGTGGTGGCTCCCCCTTTGTGGAGTGGGATAACCATCGCTGTGCGCCATTCAGTGGGCACAAAGCCTGAGGTAAGGCTATGCTTGAACATGGTGCTTATGTGGGGTGCCAGTTCTTTCTTTAGTTCATGTAGAACACAGCCTGGGATGTTGTCAGGTCCCATGGATACTGTGTTCTTGGCTTTGGAGAGTGTGGTTTTTACCTGTGCAGCCGTGATTACAGGAACTTTGCATTCTTCCAGTATAGAGATGGGCCCTTTAGGGGGTGAGATGGGGGTTAAGTTAGCACTGAACCTATCTGCCAGGATGTTGGCAATATAATTTGGTTCTGCATATTTAGTGCCATTGTGCTGTAACATAGAGCAGATCTGAGACTTGCCATTGAGATTCTTGACATAGCTATAGAATGCTTTGTGGTTGTCTTTAGAATCAGTGGTGATTTTGTTTTTGTAACTAGCTTTGGAGGATTTCGTGAGGGATCTCAGCTTCTTACTGAGGCTGACCAGGGAGTTTCTCCAATCATGGGATTTTACTCTTTTTTTGCAACAGTTTCTTTCTTCTGTTGTAGAGTTTTTTTATGGCAGGGGACCACCAGATTGGCTTCCTTTTTTTGGAGGATAGCATCTTTGTTCTGTTAGGGATAGCACAATCTATGCACTCATGTAAGTGCTTATAAAGTGCATTTGTGCAGGATTCAGCAGTCGTACCACTATTGTCCATCTGCATGGGTGTCATGAAAGTTGCCAGTTCTGTCTTAAGAAGCATGAAGTTGGCTTTGAAAATATTGAGCAAAAGAGTTCTTCTAGCATTGAGTAGCATTACCCTCAGATTTTGCTTGCTTGTACCTGTTAAGATGGTGAATTTGTCATTTGAACCTTGCCTAAAAAAGGCACTATAGGGGTGGCAAGAGCCTTAGCCGGTATCCAGAATCCCAAGGGCAACAGGTGCAGGCCATCTCTGACAAAGCATTGTGGTCTGTCGATCATGTCATCCCAAGCAAACAGATACTGGATCCCTTTAGAATGACACCAGAAGCTTAGCCAATTGTTGAAGTCAATCATTTTGTCCTTGTACTGTGGTATCATTCTGGATGATGCTTCTCCCCATGTTTAAGTGAGGTTTTGTGGCTGGCAAAAGTGTTGCTTGCCAGGAAACTGTTTAATCATGGCTAGCAATTCTGTTTAAAAGAGAGCACATACAGTCTGGGATTTTGTACACAATGCCACAGTGATCATCATGGTATCACAGCTCTCAATCTGTTAAACACATCTGTACAAAGAACAACATAATGCAGGGATAATTATCCAAAAAGAGGGACATATGTGACATAGATGTCACATAGAAATGTGGTAGAATGAAACTGAAACATACCTCCCAACCTCTTAAAGCAAGAAATCTGGACAAAGCCATAAATAATGGGGGGGGGGGCAAAGGGCCAAAAATAGGAACAGATGTTAATATTGCTATTACAAACATAGAAAGTTGATCAAATAATGAATAATAGGTTTTATATTAGCATGAATTTTTCTGAAGAGCATGAAGTTTGAAACTCAGATGTCTGTCATTATTTTCTGACTTCAATCCATAATGACATGTGAATGAGTTGCCAGAAAACCAGAATTTTATGAGGAAAAGATCAAAAATATGTGACAAAAACTAGACATTCTGCAAAGATGAGGACAGTTGAGAGGTATGGTTTACTGAGATGCATGTAATATTGAGTCACATCAGTCCTGTGATCATCCCAGTGATATGTCTGAAAGCCATAAATTTGATAAGTAATAAGCAACACATCTGGACATTCTGGGAATATCTGGACAATTGAGAGGTATGAATGTGAAGTACATGGTCCAAACACAGCAGAGGATAGTGTATCTACAGTGCAGAGTATTGTGATATCTCATTCCTCGCACTCTGTACTGAAGCTGTGTAAATGATCTGTAACAGTACATGGACTACCATGTAAAATGATCGCTTAAGGGAAGTGTATGTGTACTGAGTTGGGACATAGATAAATTGTAGGAATGAACACAGGGAAAGAAGACAGGTGAAACAACCTAATGTACAGCAGATGAGGGCATGTCAATGGAAGATGGTTGTAGCAGCAGCAACAGTTCATATCTATATGGTATAGTAATGTCTGTACAGTGATAATTTGTTATATGTGACTGTCACACAAGGTGACATAACAATGGGGAGGATGTCTGTATGAAATAAGCATTCTTACATGAATAATGCAGAGAATATCTATCAGAGATCTGATACACAGTTGGGGTAGGTGTGCATATTGTGAAGCTATGTAAACTGATATACCTGAAAATGAGTGTAATCTCAGCAGAGGTCTCCAGCAAATAGTGCATAGGTAAATGCTCATGGAAAACATTAAAAGAACCAACCACAATCATGGACAATATCAAAGGATCATAGGATCAAAGGAAATTACTAGGCTGGAGGTCATTTCATGCCTAGCCATTTCATCCCAATGTAGTACTATAGAAATGATAGTCAAAATCCAAGATTGCAAGTCAATACCCAAGATTGCATTTAGTAGTGACTGCCCATATCCAGGAGGTATGCTGGTGCTATCCCCGGTAAGAATTTACAGTGCCCCATCCACTCATTCTGGTTCCTCTTGAAGAGTGTCATAGAGGTGCTATGTTTCACATAAATTGGTAGCCTATTCCAAAGAAGTGGCAGTCACTGGCAGATAAATCTGTCCCTCCAGCATGTTTTATTTAAGTTGCAGGCCATATTTAGGCCCCTGAAGTGGGTAGCTCTAGTCCCAATTGATTTATGGATATGCAGCAAGTTCATTAGGTTTGGGTCTGTGATTGCTCTATAAGCCAGGCATAAGTCTCTCCTAAGAGACAGATGCTTTAGGCAGTCTGTGCAAGGCATGTGCTGGAGTCCCTTGATCTTCTTTGTTAGAAACCTCTGAGGTCTCTCCAATTGTTGCAAATGCTTTGTACGGTATATGCAGAGTGGAGAGTTATACTCAGCTATGGGCCAGATTAGTACTAAGTATAGAGGAGTTATAGCCTCTTTTGCTCTTGAGGCAATGTCCTTACCAATCAAGTGCTCTACGTAGAAAACCTTTTTTACTACAGTAGAAACATGGTGGTTGAAGTTAAGGTCAGAGTCGATTTGTGAAACCAGATCCCTTACCACTTCATGGGTACTTAGAGTTTTATTGTTGATTTGATAGTGTGAAGGGGCATTGTTTGTGTCAAAGAGAATGATAATGCATTTCTTTGCATTCAGTTTGAGACCATGACTAAGACACCAGTCGCTGGTCTGCATAAGACCCTCCTGGAGTATACTGACATCATTTGCAGAATTCAATAATTGCACCCAGTATGCAGTCATCCACAAACTTGGTCAGCCACAACCCTTTAGTTTTGACCTGAACTTCTGAGAAGTATATACCAAACATTAGGGGGTCCAGCTCTGACCCCCGTGGCACCCTGCTAGTGATAGGTCTGCTGGTTGATGTGGAGGTAACCACTTTGATAGAGCATGTCTGGTTTGTGAGCCATTTGGCAAACCATCTTTCAACAAAGGGATTTACATTCAGTTTGCTAAGTTTATTCATAATGCCTGAGTGTGGGATTATGTTGAAAGCCTTTACCAAGTTGAGGTATACTGTATGCACAGATTTGCCCTCGTCAATGTCCCTGTTCACATTTTCAAAGACCATCAACCAGATTTAACAGGCAGGATCTGCTTTTGACGAAGCCAAATTGGTTTGAATCCAGGGTATGGAGGTTGCCTGTGTCTTTGCTTATGAGGTCCATAATGATATGTTTTATGGCCTTACAAATGAGGCTGTTCAGGCTTGTGTGTCTGTAATTCCCTGGGTCTGTTGCTAGAAGGATAATAACTGTTGCTGTTCTCCATTACGCAGGAACAAAGCCAGTATTTAGGCTATGATTGAAAAGGGTACTTAATGGAGATGCCAGTTCATGTTTTAGGCAGTTTAGAAGACAACCTGGGGTGCTGTCTGGTGCCATAGAGGCTGTGTTTTTTGCCTTGGACAAAGCTTTGATGACGTGCTCTTCAGATATGTAGTGTGTGTAGGGGGGTCTGGCAGAAGGTTTGTGACAAGTTTGGAGGGGATAAGGAAGTGAAGTTTTTGCCAAACCTATCCACTAACAGGTTTGCTATTTATGTGGGGTCAGTGTGAGGGATCTAGTTCTGCACATGCTTGGGTCCTACCTTTAAGGCTGTATACATAGCTGCAAAAGGCCTTATGGCTATCTGTGGCTGTGCTTGCTAAGTGTTTCTCAAGGAAGCCCTTAGAGGATTTGACAATTTGTCTGATTTGCCTGTTGAGCCTGAGAAAAGTGCATTACCATTTTTGGAGCCTCGACTTTGTTTGCTTGGACAGCAACTTTTTGCCTTCATTGTAAAGTTTATTTGTTTTTTAAACACCTTTACTGAATTATCACTTGTGACATAGGCAAATTTATGTTTATACAAAAGTAATCAAACTGTATTAAGAAATTAACTTTAACAAGCATTATACTTCACATATATTGCTATATATCGTATAACATAAGCAAGATTACATAAATTATTCAATTCCTGCCCATTTAAAAAAAAAAACAAGAAATATCTTTATTAAACAATCACTTATTTATATAAATATGAGTAAGATAAGTTTCAAAGAATAAAACACACAAAAAAAACAAAAAAAATATAAAAAAGATAAATCTAAATATACACTATACTACATTATAAAACATACAAAAACAACAGTAGTACACAGAAAAAATTAAAAAAAAAAAAAAAAAAGGTTAAAAGAAGTAAATAATACTTCTAACAAAACAACTCTTAAAAAGTGAAAGTGAGGAGCTCAGTAAGGGGGATAGGGGTAGGAAGGTAACTAGTGAGGGGATGATATCAGTTTTGGGACATTTGATTTTCATATCCATTTTGTTTTGTGTTTTCTTTAATGTTTTTTTGAAAAAGAGAATGTGTTTTTTAGTTATTTCTTTTGAGTTTTTTTGGATTTTTATTGTTTGAGTAAGTAATTTCCAGTATTATTATATGATTTTATGTAGAGATAGAGATACTTAGAGTTTATTAGTGAGTTAAGTTGAGTTTTAGTATTTATGGTATAATCAGTTTTGTGGTTATAGGTTTTTATGTAGGGAGGGGTTAGGGTCTTATGAATGTAGAAGTTGTTGTTGAAGAGTGGTTAGTATAGTATAGCTCTAGCTTTCTTTAGTGTTTGAGTTAAGATGGTGAGTTTTTTCTTGAGTAGAGTTTGAAGTAAGTAGTGGCTGTAATGCTAGCAGATAGAGAGTTAATGTTATTTATTTTATTGGTTAGTATATATAGCATAGATAAGATAAAAGAGGTGGAGATCAGGTGTGGTGTGTCAATGGTTTTCTAGCTTCTGGGGTAAAAAGGGGGTAATTCTGTAGAAGTGTCCCATTTTTTGTTGACATTTTAATAGTGGTGTTAATGTGGTTTGGTAATAATTGAGATATGATTATCAATAGTTTAGCCTACCAAAGTGGTCTTTCAACGGGTTTATATGGGTTGCATATTATTTGAGAGATAGTAGAGAGGTGTGGGAGAAGTACAGATTAGCATTGAGTCATCACATATTGAATGCAGGTGGCTTGTGGGTATATTCAGATGTAGGTAATTGATAAATAAGGAAAAAGAAAACAAACCACACTGACACAATCCTAGAATGCTCTGTAGGCCAGGCATAGGTAATCTCTCAGCAACCTGCATGATACTGGCTACAGTGACAGATCTTTCAGTCTTTCCATGTGTGTCATGTTTGGAGGCCCTGGATTCTCCCAGTCACAAACCTCTGTGTTTTCTTCAATTGCTGCATGTGTCTAGTGAGGTACAGACAGAAAGGAGCATTGCACTCAATTAGTGGTCTAAGGATAGATTACAGCAGAACTATGACTTCCCTGGTCTTGGATGCACAGTCCATATGTATGAGGTGCGCAATGCAGAATGTGTGTCTCACCACTTTGGACACATAGTGATGAAAGTGTAGATTACTATCAATATGTATTCCCAAGTCACTGAGTTTGAGCTTAGAGGGGTGCTATGTATGTCATAATTAGCAAGGATACTTCACTGCCAAAGGTGACAATGAGGCATTGTTTGCTTTAATATTCAGTCCATGAGTTTTCCACCAATCATTTGTCTCAGTCAGCCCCTTCTGTAATATGCTACCATCATGGGGAGACTCTATATGAGTGCATACAGTTAACAGTCATCTCCAAACTTGGTAAACCACAAGCCAACTACCTTTGCCTGGGCTTCAGAGAAGTACTTTCCAAAACATTGAGAGCCCAGCACAGATCCTTATGGTATTCCACTGGTAAGTGGGATAGTTATGGAGGTGCAGTTCCCAACTTTAAGACTATGTGTTCTGCCTGTGAACAAGTTGGCTATCCATTTAGTACTGTGTGGTCTAATTTCCAAATGGGAGATATTCCCTATGAGACATGAATGGGGGAATTGTGTCCATGTCCTGTTATCCCTCATCCAGGTCTTTGGGGTCAGTATCAAGGAAGTTCACAGGGTTTAATAAGCAAGATCTACCCTTGACAAAAGCAAAATGGCTCGGGTCAAGTCTATTGAAGGTCACCTATGTCCCTGTGGAAAAGGTCCATGTTGTTTCCTTCCCTATCCTTGCAGATAAGGCTTTACTAGGTTTATGGGCCAATAGTTGTAATTCTGCATGTCACCAGATTGATGTGCATTGCATATCATATGACATTTGACATTACTTTCTGTAGTGTAGGTGATATATGTGTGGAAATAGTACTGCCCATTTATTATTTTTATTTGAGAGAGAAAGATGAATTTTGGGGAAGGGACGTAGGTGTGCTTGGTTCAGGTAAGTTGGGTAGGTAAGGAAACAATTGCAGACAGACAAGATAAACAAGACAAAAGACAGAGGCAGTGATGGATAGAAAAGGTTGGGACCACCATGATTTGGGTGAAGGTGGGGACAACCATGGCCAATGGCCATCAAGCTTGGATACAATAAGAATCAAGTCCTCACTCAGTGGAATGTCATCACTGTCACTTTACTCAGCAGGTGGCTGAAGTGTTTGATGTCTTCTCCTACTCTTCCTCATACTGAACATGAGGGAGATCAACCTCTCCATGTGGCATAGGCATTCACTAATGGTGTGCTGCACCACACTAAGCACCATCCCTGGCAACTCACTGCAGGACCTGAAATCACCACCTCTGCCACTGCTTCCAGAGGGTACCACTGGACTAGCCTCTGGAGCAGGACTACCTGAGGGTGCAAGTAGTAAAGGGGCAGCAGAGGATGTGCTGCCAGATTGTCTACCAGATGTGCTGGGCATTCATACTGGAGCCACTGGAGCATGAGTAGGCTCATCCAATGGGGTTGGCCTACCTCTCTGTGCTGTGGAGCAATTAGTGATGTGGTACATATAGATGACAAAGACACATTTTGACCACATATAATAAAAATACAAAAAAAGAAAAAATAAAATTAAATAAAGTAAAAAAATAAATTATTTTTAAAAATAAAATAACATAAAATAAAATAAAAAATATTTTAAACATAAAATGAAATAAAAATAAAATACGAAAATTTTGAAAAATAAAATAAAAATAAAGAAAATAAAAAGAGAGATAAGTGCTGGGGTGAAATAAAAAAAGATAAAATTAGTGCCATCATATGTGACACCAATGGATTAATACAATTATACAACTCTATTATCTTAAGTTTTACATTTAAGTATACCTACTAACAGATACATACTATACTACAGATTGCTGCAAGCAATCCTTGTAATGTACATATTTTGCACATATCTGTGTTCCAATGATACAGATTACAGTTTACAAATGGCATGTGTGCCTCTGGTATAGAAGTTTTAATTTAATGTAAATATTATTGAAGCAATAATAGCATTGTATAGTTGTGAATTGTGGTATTTGAACCCACAACCTCTGACTAAAGTCAATATTGGACTCTTAGAATTGGTTTGTACATGCATATTTGCTTTTGCAATTGGGATATGCATGCTTAATTTCATACAACTTATAAATACCAAAAAAGCTATCTTTAACTTCTCATGCAACAATAACACTTTTCCTCTGCTGCATACATACCACTTGCTTTTAAGTCTTACAAGTAGTCACTGCAGTCGATCTTTACACAGTTGCGGGATGCCACAGTCCTAAATTCCTTCAACCAATGGTCAAAGGTATCCATCTTCCTCCTCTGTAGGTCAATAAAATGATGCCTGCATTGCTCCCCAGTGGGCTGGATACCAGTGGCACTGGATACAGCCTATGCTAAACTAGTCCAAGTCTCAGACTTATACTGGGAGCCAGAATAGTCCCCCTGCACAAGCCTGTGGCTGTGGTGCATTACTAGGAGTCCAATAAAAAACCTGGACACGTGGGCACCCCACCTCTGTACCCTAAACTTGGCACCATCACCCATACCTCTCAATCTCTTAGTGCAAGAAATCTAGACAAAGCCAGAAAGAATGGGGGGACAAAAGCCGAAAAATAGGGACAGAATTTAAATATTGTCCCTATAAACTTTAAACTGCTAGAATAAAAGGTTGTGCATTATTACATATTTTCTGAAGGATATAAAGTCTGAAACTCAAATGTTTGCCATTATTTAGCGTTATTTAGTGACTTTGATATTTAATAATTTACCAGAAACCCACACATTTTATTGGGAACAGACCAAAAATGTGAGGCAAAAATCTGGACAGTCTGCAGAAATCTGTACAGTTGAGATGTATGCTTCACCACTAATGCCAGCCATGTCTACCAGCAGAACAAGAGTAATGGAGACTGATGTTTTCCTGCCAGTTCCACTTATCACATTTACTGGAGTGCACACACCCGAGCAACACATTTGTTTGATGGTAACCAGGAAGCAGCAGTACCAAGCAGTGAGGAATGAAATAACTGCAATTGGAAGGTTAATCTGTTAACACAATAACAGTGTCTCATCCCTCATACATATAATTGTTATCAGCTCCACTATTTAAAGTGTTATAAGTGAGAGTGAATATAATGGAAAGTGGAACATCAGTAAAAGTACATGGGATATTATGTATTAGAACCCAGGATCATGTGTATGGGAGTTCTATACTTACACCTTTTGTCACAGGAAAGTTGAAATAACACCTGTTCATGTTTCAGTTCATTGCTATCAACTGCAATGTCACAACAGTAAAAAAATATTTACACACTCAGTATTAGAACACAGGACCATGTATACTCCAGCCCTACACTTTCACCTGCTGCCACAGGACTAGTTACATGGCATCCCCCCTGTTAACCACCACACAATGTTGCTTAGCAGGTTTGTGAGATGCCCAACAGAATTCTTTGAATGTATCTGGTTTCTATTTTTGCCTGTCTGGTTTTGGGTGGTCCAGTTGTCCAGCTAGTGCACTATCGTACTTTGCACAAATGAGGGAAGCACAGCCAAACCTGCCATTCATTTCCTGCATTCCTGTGAATGCATTAAATGAACATCACACAAACACTGGTCCCTCAAAAAATGAAAAATAAATGAAAAAAATGAAGACAAAAAAAAGAAAAAGAATGGAAAATTAGCATGACATGAAGAAAAGCAATGTATGACAAGCACAATGCAAAATGTTAGTACACATGAAGTATTTCTACAGAAGTCTGTATCTGATCCCTCACTCCACTGAACCTTCAGAACACAGGAAGAGTGCCTTATCCCTCTCTGCCACACAAGCAGCTATGAGGCAAGGAAGTGAAATCATTCTGCATACAACAAACTGCAACATCATTCTGCAGTAATATTACACCATACAACTAGTTGCACATTATTATGCTTGGATATAGTGCACTGAGTGATCACACAACCAGTTATGATTATTGCTTGCAAATATACAGCTCTGTGTTACCTCTCTGTGTTTGTTGGTCATTCATATTTTATCTGACCAGTAATATGAGACATGCAGTCTGAAAGCCACTCTATATCATTAGCCTTAAAGTGAGTGAGGATATTAAATGGAGATAATATTGCATTCAGTTGCCATCAAATAAAGAGGAGGTTGGATGTTAATGAACAGAACCTGTGAATTGTGTGCTGATTACTTACACTTCCAAACTGAGACACCCACTGAATATAAGGCAGTCTGCATTGCTGTTATATTTACTTTCTCCAAACCAGTAGTCATTCAATCAAATCAAAAAATGCAATCCATTAACCACAAAAAATGAGGGAGTGCTTGCACTATGTTTACAAGTGCTACACAGAGCCAAGGACTTGCGATTCATCAATTCTAATGATCTCACATAATATTTGTATCTTCACAATGCTGACTGCCCTGAATCTACACCAGAAAAGGCAAACAAGTAGCTAGGGAAACTGAAGGTGATAAGATTTGTTTGTTTATGTGGTGATCAAAGCAGACAGGCTATTACATTGGAATATATCTGCACAGACGATTATTGATTTTGAGAAGGTATGCCTGCATTTTGTCAGCTACAT